>NW_018247292.1:0-1927 GCF_001263595.1 Phalaenopsis equestris
CTCTGTGTTTCAGATGTCTGAGTCAGCCATCTAAACCTTAGAGAATGCAAAATTCAGGTAATAACCAGAAAAGAAAGTAGACTTAGCAGAATATGGAAATCAGAAACCTGAATTAGAGATTTGGGTGTCATCTACGGTGAAGAAGAAAGTGATAGTCGAGAGGTATTTTTTAATGGTTTGAATGATCTCCAGGATTGCCCGAAAATACATGAACACCTAGCTCTGATGCCATGAAGAATGGGAATTAAAGAAGCAGAGAGAAACAGAAAGACAGATGCCAGAAATCAAAGAATGCTTTTACTAAAACTCATGCCCAGTTACATCTTCTCAAACCCATTAGTTACATATAGGAAGCAAAGTACATACTGGAACCAATATAGGTGATTCCCAGACTATCATAACCAATACAGATAGTTGCTTACAGCACGTCTGTTATTATGTTAGAGATTGGTTATTTTCCTTTGCAGCTAAGCTAGTAATGGTAATAGCTCAATGGTAAAAGTGCAGAACAACAGACAAGCAGCACGAACTGAACGCAAAAGAGATAATTGAACAGCCCTTCCAAAGCAATTGCAAAATATAAGAAATTTCCATGCTCGTGATTCAAAATATAACAGCTTCAGCTTTCCCCTACTAAGTACTACTTAATCGATCATTTGGATTAAGCACTTTGATGAGGAATAGAAATGTTTTCATTTTTAAGCTGGGATTAGCATCAGCTCTTGATTGCTAACTTAATCCAACAAAAAAAAAAAACTTATTTTGCCGTATCAAACAAAAAAACAGATGAATTCAAAACAATTTATTGATTTTTACTCTTTTCATTAACTTGATATGAAACAGAATTTCCAACATGGCAGAAAAACTTTCCATTCCCATTATTTTTCTACAAATTCACTATAACTATAAACTCATACAAATATAAGTAGATCAGAGCAGGGTTAACAGAATGAGGAGAAGCACAGCAGCGATGAAGGAGTACTTTAGCGCCGCAAGGACGATGGCGAACGAGACGATGAATAGTTGCCACAGAACCTGAACGCTTGCCCAAATGAGCAAGCCCGTCAATCCGACGGACAGGATGTTCTCCGGGTCAGGGTTCAGGAGATCCCACCACCGGAGATTGAATGCCGGCAAACGATCTCTCTTCAGTTCTCCCGGAGCATCGCCGGCTACTCCTTCTTCCTTAATGTCCCCGCTTCCATTGGTCCCGCTGCCTGACATTAATACAACAAGCTCGGACGACCTAGGGTTTCGAAAGAAGCGGCCTTGAAGAGAAACATACATTGATCTGTGATTATGCCGTAATTTGTTGGAATCCATGGAGCCAAGGAAGAGATATGAATGGGAGATTGAGGAGATAACCGCCATCTCCCCTTGCTCGTTCGGATTCCTCGGATGCCGGAGGATGGAGGAATGATCCACTGCCCTTCTTCCCGTCTCCTGTATTTTTAATTTTTAAATAATACATAAAAAATATTAAGATTTTTCTTAAAGAAAAACTTATTAAAATTTTTCTTAAAGAAAAACTTATTAAAATTTTAAAATTAATCTAATTGTGATAGTATTCTTGCCTCATAATTAAAGAATTCTATTTTTCAATATTAGAAATATGAGTTACATGCATTGTGAATGATTTTTATTTTAAATATTAATTTAAAAAAAAAGTAAAAAATGTTTAAATAACAAAAGTATGAATTATAAGTGATATAATTTCAGAAGAAATCTTTTAACTAAAACTATTTATTCCTAAATTTATAACAATATAAAAATTAATAATAAATATTAAAAACTTATCAATGCTACTAAAAAGTTGTTAATAATAAAGTATGAACATTATTTCAATGTTACATAAAATTATTGTTGTAAAAGGCTCGTAAATAAAGTAAAAGTTCTTATATGTATAGGAATTTGTTTGGTGAATTTA
>NW_018247293.1:0-769 GCF_001263595.1 Phalaenopsis equestris
AACCAACCCTTCAGATTTTAAATCTATAAGTTTTTTGTGTAGTTTCCAGCACTCGGTTCTTGTGTGACCAAATTTTTTACAATATTCACACAAGGGACGACTCTTCTTTGGTGTTGAATCGTGGGAGTTATGAATATACAAAGTTGAGCTTTCAGTATTATATTAACTCACACTTCTTGCCATCATGAGCTTCTTCCTACTTTCTTCTCTTCTAACTTCAGTAAAGGCTTCCCAAGTGGCAGGGAGACGCTTCATCCCATGAATCTTCGTCTGACCTAATCTAAGATTTATTTAGACCAAATAAGAACTTAATCCTCTTCTTCTCCACAACTTTATACTTTATAGCATCTTGCGGGAACTTCCATACATATGTAACATACATATTTAATTGTATCCAATACCACAATAGTGTGAAGTATTGAGTAACACTCAAATCTTCTTGTCGGAGCTTATGCAATTTTATCTCAATCTCAAAGAATTCTCCAAATTATATGGTCATAGACTTGATCAACTAAGATATAACCATATGATCATAGACCTTCCTTGAGCGATGGTTAGGATCAATGAGCTCAGGAACGGTGTCCTCTCCCTTGAGATTACCCTCTTTTCATTTTCCACAAATGTACATAACCACGGATTGAGAGTATTGAAGGAAGTTATAGCCATTATGTTTATTATTTGTGATAAAGGAAGAGAATACAACAGATGTTTGGACAGAATTTCTAGTATCATATGCAGAACTAACATATGGAGTAGAATAAGACGACCT
>NW_018247294.1:0-513 GCF_001263595.1 Phalaenopsis equestris
TTACGGGCAAACCCCACACCAAAATAGTGTCGACAATTGGGTTTGATTTAGGGATGGTGGCCTTCGATTTTGAGGTGATCCAGTGACTAGGCTAGCCAGGAAGGCCAGAGGAGGTGTCTAGGAGGTCAAGCGAGCCAGAGGAATCTGTCACAACCATTAATTTGGGCTTGTGATGGGTTTTGGCAAAGATCTCTTTGGCTTAAGAAATTTAGGAAAAAATCCCTTGATTTACGGGACCTTTGGTCCATGGCTCATCTAGGGTAGGTTAAGTGAGTCTAGCTTGGTCACTAGGGTCCAAAAATTGGCAATAGAAGTCTTGCCTTGGTCAATTTGACATGGCTAGGTCAATTTTGGTGCATGGGTTCAATGTGGGTCTAAATGGCCAAAAGTTGGGTTTAGGTTAGGCTAGCCATGACTTTTAGCTCAATTCATTTATCAAAATTGTGTAGATAATTGTAATGAAGATTTTTGGTGAAATATTGAAATGATTTTGAGTCCAATTGAGGGTTCAAT
>NW_018247295.1:0-931 GCF_001263595.1 Phalaenopsis equestris
GCAAACCCCACACCAAAAATAGTGTCGACAAAGGTCCAACTTGAACATGAGATTTCCTCCTCTATAAGGCATGTCAATGTTCAATAACTCCTGTGTGAGAAGTACATTTTCAATGATGTTTTTGTCTCTAACAAAAGCAGATTGATTGGGAGCAATTAACTTTGGTAGATATGGTTGGAGTTTGAAAGCCATGATTTTAGTTAATATTTTGGATTACATTGTAGTAAGTGAAATGGGCCTGAAATGATCCGAGCAGCTCTTACTGTCATCCTTGTGGATTAATGCAATTGAGACAACAAATACTTGAGAAGATCATCACAATGGAAAAAAAAAACTTTGTACTACAAGTATAACTTCATTCTTTACTATGGGCCATGTCTTTTTATATAACTCAGATGTAAAACTATCTACACTAGCTGCCTTATCCCCATCAATTGTACATAATGCATGTCAGATTTCCTCCTCAGAAGGGATATAAGTGATGTCGATTTTTTTGATTTGTTCCACTACATCAAAAAATAATGAAATGTCTATATGGTGTTGCCTACATTGATGATGGTTCATTAACTGTTGGAAGTGTTGAACAAAATTGAAAGCAATCAGATCAAGATCAGTAACCCATTCACCATTAGAAATTCTGATTTTATGAATTGAATTTCTCTTTCTCCTACTTTTGATGCATGCATGATAGTAATTGGTATTCCTATCCCCATCTGTAAATTTCTTATTAGAAGCTTTTTGTTTCATCAGTTTTTCCTACCAATTGATAGGTTTGATTAGCTTGGCACTAGCCTCTATAAGGTCCATCTGAGAAGCATTTCCTTCAGTCTCATCCTGTTCCACTCTTATCATTTCTAACTAACCCTCTTCACCTTATTAGCTAGATGAGCAAAGCATGTCGGCACTTTTTTTGGTGTGGAGTTTGCCCGTA
>NW_018247296.1:0-4518 GCF_001263595.1 Phalaenopsis equestris
TATTTAGGACACCTATGAGAGAGCTTCAACAGGGCACTGAAGATTATAGGTACTTCACATTTAAAGTCATTACATATTAAAGTACAATGATATGATAATAGTAAAGAATACAAAACATTAAACCAACATATGTCGCCAATTTAAAGTGTGAAGTAAAAAGCGCATGTGCGACTCATTAAAAGAGGCATGTATAAGTAGAATATATCTTATAATAGTAGATTTAAGTATGAAACTATAGCAATCAATGCTTTTAAATTTTGTAATTGTATCAAATTCTGTATGGTGTTCCCTATCCAGCCATTTGTATGAGTTATTTACTCAATTTTTATCTCATTATTCATAAAGAGCTCTTATAAAGCTTAACAATAGAACATGAAGATAAACCTTTTTTTGAACTCACTACTAAGATGATATTCTAAAGATAAGATTACTATGCAAGAAGAGATTCAGTATTCAGAGTCCAAATGTATGAAAATTCAATAGTAGCAAGTATTAGACATGCCCAGTAAACCCTTTCATAATAATATAAGTGGTGAAAAAGATTATAAATTAACTTTTAATCATCCTTAAATTTATCATATGTAATTATGTCTTGTAATTGCTATACTAATATAAAATGCTAAGACTACTTGATCAACATCTTAGGATACTTTATGTGCAAAATATGGTAAGGTATGCTTGACATCAATTATAATATCTTTGAATTGTCATCATGACTCAAGCATGCAAACAAAAAAAGTGTAATAATTAAATTACTTTTGCTAGCATTACTAAGAAGGTTTGATAGGTTAATGGATACAATAATATCATAATATTATGGTGAACCTAGAGTCATTGGTAATAATGACTTCGGCTTTATAAAGTTGTTATATATAATAAGTGAAATATTTAATTAATTTAATGAATGTGGTGTATTCTAGTTTATTATTATTTGAACATAGTATACATCGTAATTCTTCAAATTTATAGTGACATTCCATAAATGTAGCCTCATGTTGCACTGAAGTTGTCCAATTCTTTTGAATTATTCTAGTAGTTGTCCCAATCACAAAAAATAAATACTTGTAATTTTTTTTTATATTATTTAGCCCACCATACATGCAACACTAATGCCTCCCACACCCCTCTACCCTTCTTATAGACACATTCATGTCCACAAAAGTCAATAATTATTCTATAATTAAATTTTAAAATTGTAAAATGATCACCATATTTGTATGATTAGGATCTTAAAATTGACCTAAGTTCATCTTTAAACTAATCAAATTAATTTCAAGTCAAGCTAAGCTATAAATTGCTTGATTTGATTTTGATTCAAGTGAGGATGCTCACTAACCTTTGATTATTTTTACATCTCCTAAGTTTAGTTTTTAGTTGAACATAAATGCATGCTCTCATGCAAAAACTACAATCCGTTCAATGTGGTACGCACACATGTGACTTTATTTTGTTAAATCATTCAACATTCATTTAAGAAATTAATGCCATTTATCATAAACTTTACTGTAAAATTAACATGATGATAAATTTAATAAGAGAAAATGATGATTCGATCATACATCAAGCATATAAAAAAAAAACATTTCAGCTATTTATATAATTAGATGCAAATTTATTAATTTGATAATGAAAACAGACGAAATTTTTTTAGCATAGACATAAGTATCTAGAACAATTTCAATATGTATAATTTATATAAAAGTATCCTCGTTTTTTTATGAGAGGGTGTTATAATCCATTAACATCAACATTAAATTTGATTTATAGTCAATCCCTCATAAAATTATCAAATGCAATAATCAAAGTATTCATAAGTTATATATCATCTTTAATATTTTTGAGCATGTATTTGAAGGTCATAATGCAGAAACAACCGTGTGCTCAAATCTCTCTAACACATACAAGTTTAAGTGCATACAAACTCTACATTTCTCGCATTCGTAATAATACATGATATATGTTTGGATTTGATCTAGCCCTTGGCTTTCTTAAGTTGAACTCAAGGAACAATTGACTCATCAATAAATTTACAAAATTTTAACTTGATATGAGCCTAAATTCTAATTAATTCATAAACCATCTTCAAATTAAATTCAAATTTTATATATGTTCATAATCCATACATGTTTTCTACAAATGCTTAAAGAAGTTCCTTAACAATAATTTACTCCTTGTTGCTGACACTTGGTTGTCTATCGATAGAATTTTGAGCTAATTTATTTGTAAACTCACATATTAGACTACATGTTCTGGGCTTTAGACTCATGACCTTACAATGGGAGTCAAAAGTCTCAAATTCTATACCATCTTAGATTGTCTATATCTAGAAGTCTTCGCTAATAATAGGTTGATGTTTGTTTCTCCGTTTGACTCTTACGAGCCAAACTAACATAAAGTAGTATTATTATATTATATCTCTTCTACTAATTGAAAGGACAAAACATGTTGTATCAAATTTTTATAGATATTATAAAACTTCTATATACATCCGGCCCCATAATTTGTTAGCCTTTCACTAAGAACAAAACACTTTATATTTTTCTTATTTACATAAATTACTATGACAATGATGAACAAATATCATTCATATCCCCTTCTTTCACATAAGAATTTCAATGTGCAAAAATATATTTAACTAAATATGCCAAAAAACATAAACAAATCATAACCAGTTCAAACATCAATAACTTTCATGGGAAATATTAGTTAATTTATGATATCCATATCAAATATGTCCAAGGTCCATGTGCGCCTCTCATGGAACAAGGTCTCCAAAGGCATTTGAAATTTAGAATATATATTAAATCAATGCATAATAAATAAAATAATATTAAATATTAGACACATTGGAATATATTCATGCTTTATGGTTTATATATATATATATATATATATATATAGGGTTTAGGGTTTACATTTTACATGTCTAAACCTAAACTATGGTTTTTACATTTGAACCGTCCAAACCTTTCATATCACAACATAAATATAACCATCTTAACTTTTAAGAAATGAAATACACGTTTTCATGTATGAGTAAGATGGTGTGCATGTAAAAATTGAAGTTTAGGCGGTAGATATGTAAATACATAGGAATTGAGGGGTATGTATGTAAATTTCTTATGTGGCAACACACATAAATACACATTGGCAAACAATACATACATACATGTGTATATTTCGTTGAGCTAGAAAAATAGTAAGTTAATTCTTTTTAAGGCCGATAATTTTTTTGTATATTTGACTAAAATGTATCCATGCATAAGGGTTAATTATAGCTCAACAAACTGGTTAAGATTGGGTGAAAATATGTTTCGTGAAAAATTTTTGGTTGGGTCTTAAGTTAGGTTTAAGCAACTTTAATACCATAAACCCATTCCATTTAGCCCAAAATGGAACCCTTTTATGCCACCTGATTTTAATGTTCATTTTCATACTTCAAGGCTTAAAACAGGGAACAAACTTTTCTTCCAAGTGATTGCATGCTTTGATCATATCATATAGTTCACATATTCTATTATAATGTCATGTCATTTACATATCCTTTCATGTTTACCATATGCTTCTCAAATCCTCTCCCATCATGTCTACCTTTATTTCACGGATGATTAGCCTCTTCATGCCATGCTACTATGCTACTCTAGTGATTATATGGTTATTATTTGCAAACAATGCACATTCATAATCATCTAGAATGAGAGGAACTCTTCCAATTCTGAAATTTGATGTTGAGAAGTAATTATACTCAAAATAGGCTTTTGGAGCTC
Organism: Phalaenopsis equestris; assembly: GCF_001263595.1. NCBI lineage: Eukaryota > Viridiplantae > Streptophyta > Magnoliopsida > Asparagales > Orchidaceae > Phalaenopsis > Phalaenopsis equestris. Next base: position 3,768 of record NW_018247296.1, read on the forward strand.
TACTAACAACACAGTGAAATACAGTTGCATTCACTTTGAGAAATTTCAAGATGATTCTTTATTGATAAATCTATGTCCATTTTGTTATGCTAAAATGTCAAGTTTCTCTATGATCTTTGCGGTGATGTTATAAAGTCCTCATCTATGTGCGTATGCATTGGAGGCTAAATAAAAGACTAATTTAATGTGGAAGTTGATTCAATACCAGTTGATACTTTTTTATAAATCCAAATTAACATAACATTTAAAATAGTGTAACAACATATCCCTAAGACGATGTAACAATTCTCCCCGAAGATGGTATAATAATGCACCTTAAATAAGGTGTAATGATGTACCCCAAAGATGATGTAATAATTCACCCTAAAGATGGTGTAAGAACATAACCCAAAGACGATGTAATAAAACACCCTAAGTATAATTTAACTCCCTGTAATAATTACTTATAACTTCCGCACTCAGAATACGGTGACCATCTTCAAACTCTTGAAGTTTTCTCCTCATACCTCACCACTATGGCCTAAGTGACTAAATACGACCAACATGGCCCACAACTCACACAGTTCCCAACTCCGGTCTGTGTGGCCTACGGATGTTATCACAACTCACCATTACGACACATCTGACCAATTATAGCCTACGTGGTCCACAACTCATGTAGCTCTTATCTCAAGTCTTTATGGCTTACAAATGTTGTTACAACTCCTCACCATGACCTACGTGGTCTATAGCTCATTCAACTCTCAACTTC
>NW_018247297.1:0-1253 GCF_001263595.1 Phalaenopsis equestris
GTATTGTGAACCTATACAAATTGAGAGGTACCATTAGTGTAACATTGCTTACATGTGACGATTATATTACACAAATGTGTTTAGAAGAGTTGCTTCTATATACGTATAATTTAAACCATGTTGGAAACTCACCTTCCTGCTTATCAGAGACTCATCTTTCATGTCCAAGCTGTCAAAAAATAAGCTATTCACTATATTGTTGTTTTTATTTTCAAATTAGTTAGTATATAACTAAAATTCTCAATAATAAATGACAATATATATTGAGTTTGGGGAATGTGAAGTTTACTGTATAAATGGCTAGACTTCGTCACAGTTCATCAGAACATACCATGTAGATGACTGAATCTCTTTATCGCTTAGATGTCGTGTACAATGCAGCTGAGTGTTTTTATTTTCAAATTAGTTAGTATATAACTAAAATTCTCAATAATAAATGACAATATATATTGAGTTTGGGGAATGTGAAGTTTACTGTATAAATGGCTAGACTTCGTCACAGTTCATCAGAACATACCATGTAGATGACTGAATCTCTTTATCGCTTAGATGTCGTGTACAATGCAGCTGAGTGTTTTTATTTTCAAATTAGTTAGTATATAACTAAAATTCTCAATAATAAATGACAATATATATTGAGTTTGGGGAATGTGAAGTTTACTGTATAAATGGCTAGACTTCGTCACAGTTCATCAGAACATACCATGTAGATGACTGAATCTCTTTATCGCTTAGATGCCGTGTACAATGCAGCTGAGTGTTTTTATTTTCAAATTAGTTAGTATATAACTAAAATTCTCAATAATAAATGACAATATATATTGAGTTTGGGGACTGTGAAGTTTACTGTATAAATGGATAAACTTCGTCACAGTTCATTAGGACATGCAATGCAGGTGACTGAATCTCTTTATCACTTAGATACCGTGTACAATGCGTACCTGTTGATTCACCTAAATTTGATATGAGGATAATTTGGGTTGTGAAGGCATGTCACCTGCATTATGACATCTGTAATGGTCTTGCTTAAAATAATATGAGCAGAAAGTTATTCTCCTACAATAGATGTGTTTTGCAGATCGATCCTTTAGGATGTGCTTTATTTTTAACAATTTTATTTTATTTTATTTAAAAATCTACAGCACATATTTTACATTTATTATGGTGGTCGTTCAGTGTGAAATAAAATGCTACTTATAATGTATGTATCAGTAATACATCTCCTGAAGGGATACTTCCATTTGTACTACACT
>NW_018247298.1:0-506 GCF_001263595.1 Phalaenopsis equestris
TATTTAAACACGCGGCGCCTCGTCAACCTACGACGACACCGAAACTCCACACGGTGCGCTCCCATTCGACTTTGTCATCCACTTCAGTGCTGGCTCGGCCCACGATTTATGTCCCGAAACGTTGTCCAGATTCATCTTGACCGTCCATCCGATACACGCTTGATCGAACAACACTCCGTCATTGTCCCCGATAGCCTAGCCTGAGAATCGTCCATCTTCTAAGCTTGATATCTCCCTTATTTCTCAACAAAATTAAATCAATTTTTTTTAAAATGCTCGTCTAGACTAGAGGAACATATCCATACGATTAAGATGCCATGAAATTAAGCCCAATCAAATAGAGAATCAAAAGAAGCTCAGGAGGAGAAGAAGTTCAATACCTTGGCTCTGAGAATGGAAGCTTTGATCAGAGGTTCTTGGCACGTTTGTTGGAGACCAAGGAGGCTAGGGATTGAGCCTCTTTTTTTGGTGTAAGGTCTAGGTATGAATTCGTCCAAGCTTGATTT
>NW_018247299.1:0-510 GCF_001263595.1 Phalaenopsis equestris
TCGCTCAAGCTCGGCTCGTTTACAGCCCTAGTTGGGGCACCAAGTGCTGTACAAAATCAACAACAGCAAAATCTTAAGCGGCTTTGGTATGTTTTGAGTTAGGACTAGGTATGTTATATAGTGATATTTATTTGGAAGTAAGGTAAATAGTTCATAAAACAACCAAATAGTATAAATTAATACTACATTTTTCTTGCAAAAATAATTTTTTAAATTAAATTACAATAAATCTCAAATGCTTGTAGTCCATGTTAAGTGTATTCAATATTCATTGTATTTGGGTGATTTTCAAATAAATTGCGAATGATGGCTTCCACAACAATCATTGCAACCAAAGTAGCCATTCATTGCACTAATGTCAATCATCATTCTCCGTCGTTAGCCATAAGTTGTCACTTGCTACTACAAAAACCACAAAGTCGTTTTTTGCCTGATTGTAGTTTCCACAACAATAGACCTTCCGCTCGTCAGCTGCTGTATCACAAACCTTTCGCCAATCTGCCATCAATG
>NW_018247300.1:0-361 GCF_001263595.1 Phalaenopsis equestris
CCTTTCCATTCACTCCTTTGGATCCAAAAAAAAATTATTCGTATTTGAGCCATTTCCACTTAATTCCATTATAAACAACCATTAAACTATACTTTGAATTTTTGAAGACAAAACCCCCTTGATCTTAAATGAGAGTTTTCTTAGTGACTTTGGTTGCCTAAGATATAATTATCTATAGTGACTCGCCTCTATAAGAGGATTAGTAACCCTGATAATATAAATTATATCTAATTTTTATATTAGATAGGCAAACTATCAGTCCAAAATTCTGTAGATTAAATTGTTGTTATACATTTCTTAATTTATATAATTGAGCTACTGCTAAATGGTACGCTTATCTCTCGAAATGATGTATAATTTG
>NW_018247301.1:0-1275 GCF_001263595.1 Phalaenopsis equestris
GAGTTAAAAATTTTTAGTGTTCAAATGATAAATATAATATAACTATCTTTTGTAGGAGGAATTGTGTTTTTGAAAAATCTAGAAGACTTATACTTTTATATTCAAAATATTAATTTTTTTTATTGAAAATAAATTTCAAAATCATTATTATGTTTTTAGGTGAAGGAAATATATGAACTCTTTACTTTAGGAAAGGAAGACTGGAATTCAAAATCATTAAAGGCCTATCCAGATATAGTAATCCTTGCCCGAAAAGAAAAAAAAAAGAAAAAGAGAAAAAAAGAAGAGAAAAGAAAAAGAAAAGAAAAGTTGAAAAAGGGCGGAGAAACTAAAATTTAAGGGAGGAGAAACTTGAGGATTAGTGCCTAATCAAAAATTTGTTCTATATTTGATCTTTTTAAAGTAAAAGACTTGATAAAATCTTAAGCTTATAAATATAATATAGTAAGTAAAATTATTTTTAATAAAAAATTTTAATATTTGGAAAATCTATAATATTTCTTAACCAGATTGAAACTCATATTTTCAGACTTCTTTACATCAAAAAATTCTAAACTCTAAGTTTGTCTCATTCACTAATTTTTTTTATAAATTGGACTACTATATTTCTACATCTAAATTTTAGAAACTCCTAAAGAAATTTATATACATAATCTACTTATTTAGTTTTTAAAAGATTTTAGTGACACTTGAGGACAAGCAACATTTTAAGTTTGGGGAATTTTTATTCACCTAAAATTTATAGTGCTTTTATACACGTTTTTATACTTACTTTTAAGATATTTCATTTTAATAAAAGATATTTGTGTGTTTTTCTTTTAGGTACAATCAAATGGATTAAAATTTGTTAAAGGATAGAAAAAGGATCAAATTTGGAGCAAAAATGAAGAAGGTTAAAAAATGAACTGAGGTGCCTAAGCACTCAGAACTGTCCTTTATGTGTCAGTTATTCAGAGAGAGCTACGCCTAAGGGCCAGGTACCCCGTGCTTAAGCACCAGAAGTAGTTATTTGATGATTCATTTACTGTGGACAACTTTTTGAAGAGGTATTTGAAGCAACCTTTGGGAAAAATGTACGAAATAGTTTATGGACAAAAAAATTCATTAAATTAGCTTTTGAAAAGAAGTAACTTCTAGAAGATTCATTGAATGGAGACACATGTTGAAGAAACACCAAGGCACCTCTTCAATTTTTATTAAATAAGACTTGTATCATCAAAAGAAGATGTCAATCCATATCTAACAGCCATCATTCATCCAAGTAACAGTCGCCAC
>NW_018247301.1:1292-2894 GCF_001263595.1 Phalaenopsis equestris
TTTTTTTTATCTTTTTCCTTAAAATGATAAGTAATTAAGTATTGAAAGGAAGTTGTGTGAAGTAATAAACTTTAATGTTGGAAGAAGTTGTGATGATTTTAAACCTTGTACTTAATTTACTTCTTTATTTGGCCAATGAATATGGTATTGTCTAAGTCAACAAATGGTAGGAATAACATTTGATTTCATGGATGAGAATGTAGTTCATGGGGTTGAGTGTAAATAAATAGTGAAATAAACTTTTAAGGGTGTAGAATTAGAGGACTTTAGAGTTACACGCAAAAGCCCCAAATTTGGTTTATAGTTTTAGGTTCTGATATGAGATGTTAGCCCCCAGGTGGAGAGGGAACTCTAAATTGAGAGCTATTATCTGCCCTACCTAACCGGACTTCAAAACTATTTAAAATATAGATTAGTCAACGTTCTTTATAGCATCTCTAGTAAGGGTAAAGATTATTATTGCTTATACTTGGCACAACACATGTAGAATACTTCCACAATATAATTTCTTTACTTGTTATCGGTTCATGATAAGGAAAAATATATTTTATTATATTGCCTTCATCTTGCAAGTATTTAGTTAAGTTAATTAGTTGCTTACTTTATTTTAAATTAACAAAAATTTACAAAAAGAATTGAACTTTCATTCCTATTTTAGCATCTAGAGTTTATGTAAGAATATTTTGCTAAGTAGAATTTTGTTATCTAAATTCTTTTAATTTGTAAGGTTTCATATTGTATTTATCCCTGTGGGTTCGATATTCAGGGCTTAACAAAAAAGTCCTAAATTAATTGATAACAATCGTATAATTGCATAGTATCACATATTTAAATATTATAATTTTATTCTTTTTTACTTCATATAAAAGAATTTACCTAGCTTTTTCTTTGGATCATGTTTTTGGCTTTGTTTCAAAGAAAGAATCATTATTTTGGAAATTAAGCATGTAATCACATACATCGCAATTAACATCTATATAGAAAGTCATGATCACCTATCAATTCCCACTTATTTATGATTTTAGAACAAGGCCTTGTTGATGTTTTTCATGGCTTGTGGTTGCTTCAGTTTCATTCCTGTTTTGCCTCATATGGTTTGCTGTAGTTTACAATTTCGGGTTTCTATTTCTAGCATTTTGTTTCATCCGAGTAGGATTACCTTACATCACTTTTCATATTTTGTTGGCTTCAACTTGGGATATTGATGGATTTTCCACTCTTTTTCCTCTCAAGTGGCTCTAGATTACTATAGTTTTTCTACCTTCGTTGATAATTACTATGGAGGTTGCTTGGATGGGATGTTATACTCCTAAACCAATTTAATGTCTCCCAGCTCACAGTATTTCTTGGAGAAATTGCATTATCATTTAAGACTAGCTAATTTTTATTTTGAGCTTTTTGTGCGGTGTGATACAAATTTATTTTCCTTTTTTCTCTATTCAATCTTTTTGGGATTTCTTTTGTTGACATAGATACAAGTTATGCATTTTGGTGCTCTTTTATTTTTGATTTTGGGTATATGGGATCCACCCCTACAACCCCCTTTGTAACTCCTTTTTTGATGAATATATGCGTAGCCAAATAATGCTCTTTCCTTATATA
>NW_018247301.1:2908-15261 GCF_001263595.1 Phalaenopsis equestris
ATATATATATATATCTTTGTGTGTGTGTGTGTGTGTGTTTAGCACATAATGGAGGTGTTTGTGATGGCAGCTACTCCACTAGGCTTTCGAAGACAATGGTTAGGGATTCTTGCTGGAGGTCCAATGTATGGCAACTCAACCTTTCCTAAGGAAATTAGTAAAGGAATCAACAAAATGAATGTTGATTCAAAACAATTTATTTTCTCACAATTTTCTTATGATGATTTAGATTGGAATGGTGGAGATGGTTTTGTTAGAAAGACCGGTCAAAAGAATGGAAACCCTACCAAATTTTGGCTTTAGAATGAATCTAATGTGCTTACTTCGGTTTGGAAGTTTGCACTGGTTGGGAAATTTATTTTTGACCATCCTAAAATGAATTTTATTAGAACCTTTTCTTAAAGTTTGAAACTGTTAGGAGATTATAAGACTGTCTTCCTAAATGGTAGACTCATCTTTATCCAATTGAGTCGAGAGGAAGATTATTCATGGCTATTAGCCAAAAAATACACAAAAATTGATGAAATAAATATGAATCTATTAAAGTTTTCCATTAATTTTGATCCCGTTATTGAGCCACCAATTGTGCCTATTTGGTTGAAACTCCCTAAATTCAAACTAAATCTTTTTAACTATGAAATATACTTTTCTCAAGTGGAATCTTTGGTATGCCTATGAAACTGGATGTATCCACCTTTAAGATTGCTAGTAGTCCTTCTACAACTCAAATTTTGTTGGAAAGGTACACCACACAGAGGTTTTTTAATGCTCACAACTGCTAATGAGAAAAGGTTGTGCTTGATTTGGTATGCCTTTGAAACTGGATGTATCCACCTTTAAGATTGCTAGTCCTTCTACAGCTCAAATTTTGTTGGAAAGGTACACCACACAGAGGATTGTTAATGATGTCTTGATAGGTTATGCTCACAACTGCTAATGAGAAAAGGTTGTGCTTGAACAGAATCCTCATTATCACTCAAATTGTCAAATGTTTGGACACTTGATGGATAAATATTACAGATTGCACCTGGCGTTTTAAAAAACTTCTCTTATCCCTTTTAAAGCTGAGGATCCCCTTATGAAAACAGATGAAGAGATTCTAATTAATGAGAATGAGTTTGTACTCGTTGAGGAATACACTAAGGATCAAGATAACAGGCATCTTGAACAAAATGAGGATGTGTATATAGACAAATGGCATGTTGATCCAAGGACAATTGGTGAGGTGGTTATTGATTTAAGAAGAGACAATGCACCTGTTGACAATCAAAATGAAGCAACAACACTTAAAACACTACAATACAGAGACACAGGTTGTGGATACTGTTGCATGGAATGAGAATCATTTTGGCAAATTATGTGACATCCTTTTACCTTTAGAGGAGAACCTTGAAGCTACAAGAACTTCATTAGAAGATGAACGGTTACTCCAAAAGTTAATAATGAAGTGGAAAGGTAAAGTAGAACTTAGGAAGTTGGAGCAAGGTAATATAAAGCATAAGATCCCTTATCTTATTAGGTTGACTATGAGGAGTCTCTAACTATGATTAACATGTTAATTTGGGACATCGGGGGCGTGGCTAACCTTAACTCCCTTATTAGATTAAATTATTTTGTTATATCACATAAAATCTGGAATTTTACAATCTCAGAACTGTTGGTAAGCATAAAAAAACAAAGAATAACTAATAATTTATCAAATACAACTTTTTGTGGCTAACCTTAACTCCCTTATTAGATTAAAGTATTTTGTTATATCACATAAAATCTGGAATTTTACTATCTCAGAACCGTTGGTAAGCATAAAAAAACAAAGAATAACTAATAATTTATCAAATACAACTTTTTATCTAATATTACCCATAAAATTTGGTTATTTTTGAGAGAGGAATTTGCCTTCAGCATTGTGATAGATTGTCCTCAATTTTTGTACATCTCTTTTGATATGCTATGATTGATAATCTGATTTTTTGGTGAGATTTCAACATGATGACCTGCCATAAGGAGAAATAGAAAGGAAGAAGACCTAACACCAATCTGATGTCTAAATTTAATGAAGCTATCTGTGATTCTTCTCTTTTTGGTTTTGGCTTTCTTGGCACTGATTTTTTGGTGAGATTTCAACATGATGACTTGCCATAAGGAGAAATAGGAAGAAGACCTAACACCAATCTGATGTCTAAATTTAATGAAGCTATCTGTGATTCTTCTCTTTTTGGTTTTGGATTTCTTGGCACTTGTTACACATGGAGAAGACGAAGGATCTTTGAAAGGTTGGATCCTATTTTTGTTATTCAATTCTGGTTAAAAAATTATCAAACTACAAATATTTATCACTTATCCAATTTGGTCCTGATCACAGATCTCTCTGACTCAACATTTCTATTACACACATTCTCTCCTTTTAATTTTCCCAATATGTGGACTAACCATGGGTACTTTTTTAATTGTCTTAAGAGGAATTGGCACATTGAGGAGAGTGGAAACCCTTGGAAGAAGCTCTGGAAATTACATAAGAAAGTTATAGCTATTTAAAAAATTTGAAATTAGCATACATTTGGATACCTCAATCTCCAAATCAAAAAGGCTGAAGAAGAGGTTCTTGGTTAGAAAATTTAGACATTTGTAATGATCATTATTTCAATGACTTAGCAACAGCTTAAAAAAAATCTAAAAAAGAACATCAATTGTGAGGAAGATTGTCTTAAGCAAAGTGTTAGGAAAGTAGATTTTTTGGAGAACAATAAGAATACTAGATTTTGTGATGCTTGCATAAAAAATAAAAGAAAAATCAATGTTGTTTCATAAATTCAAGATAATAATGGGAGTTTTCTAACAGACCTAGATGAAACATCACAAATGGCATTTGATATTTAAAACTTATGTATCCTAAATTAGTCACCCTTCCAACACTTTCTGAGGCCATTACTTAGGAGTCTAAGCAATTTGCTGCCTCTCTATAGTTGGAGGATATTTGTTCTAAAGCTAAAGTTTGGAAGGCTATTAATGATATTAATGGTAATAAAGCTGTTGGTCCTGATGGTTCTCTATTGAATCTCACAAAATTTTTAGGAGGTGGTTAAAAAGGAGTTAATTGATATTGTCAATGGTACTATGTGGAAATATCTATGTGTAAGTATTTTAACCACTTATTTGATTATGCTAATTCCCAAAACTAATGAGAAGGTGAAGTGGGATCATTTTTGACCAATATCATTAAAATGTGTGATATCAAAGGTCCTTATGAAGATTATGGTTGACAAGCTAGTACTACACTTTCCTGCATTAATTAGCCATAATTTTAGTCAAATTTCATTTATAGAAGGGGTATAAAAGATAATATTTTGTTGGCTCAAAATTGATATACGATCTTAGTTTAAAATGAAAATAGGAAATCTAATACTTAAGCTGGTCTTAAAAAATCCTATGATACCATAATTTTGTATTTTATATATTTTGTCCTCAAAAATAGATGCATAAATTCTATATTTTGCAACTTCATTTAAGACTGGTTAAAACAAATCATTTAGTATGTTCTTATCAATGGACAAACTAAAGGCTTTTTTTCTTCTGATAGAGGAATAAAGTAAGGAGATCGTCCTTGTCCTACTATTTTCATTTGTGGTTTTTGATTATTTCTCTAAGCTAATTAATTCATTATAGATGTCACATTTCTCTACACTATACAAAAATAAGGCGAAATGGGAATAAGCCATTTGACCTATGCTAATGATGTCAATTTATTTACTAATGCCACCAAAAATTCTATCAAAAAGATATATCAAATGTTTGTTTCCTTTCAAGAGACATCTAGGATGTTATTAATTATAATAAATGTCATTTATAGTTTAGGAAGATGTTAGCAACTCAATGAAAGTCTAGGTTCACGATTACATACGCTTTAACATTGTTGATCTCCCTTTAAAGTACTTGCATGCTAATTTGCTTACGAACAGGAGAAAGAAATTTCTTTTTGATGGTGTGGTGGATAAAATCAAAAATAGGATAGGAGATTGGACCAATTTCTTTTTATCCTTTGGGGGGAGGAATACTCAGTTGAAAAGTGTGTTAATATCTCTTCCTTTATATGCTTTGCAGGAGCTTAGAATTAAATCAAGTACACAATTGTTTCTTCAAAGGCTCTTCAAAAAATTTCTATGGTCTTGGGAACAAAAACATCAAATTTTATCTAGTTGAAAGGTGTTGTGCAAGAAAATCAAAACTAGTGGCCTTGGTTTTATGCTTTTAAAGCACCTAACTGTGATGAAATTTGTCCTTCTGTGGCTTAAATTTTGCAAATTGAAATCATTATGGGCCAAATACATTTACAGCAAATATTTTAAAAATCATCATCCATAGAAATTACAATCCAAGATTGGTGATTCCAAAACTTTGATGGGCATGCTTAAAACCAGGAACATTGTATAGAAATTTATTCACTAGAATCTTAGAGAAGGAAACTTATCATTCTGGTATGATAAGTTGGAAGTTGATGATTTGACCATTTTCTTCTCTCAGGATAAAAAGAGTTTATTTGTGGCTATTTTTTACTTAGATGGGGAATGGAATATGAATATGCTTATTAATATGTTTGGGAATGATATAGCTACCTCCATCCCCAAGATTCCTTTCAATGAGGCTATTAAGGGTAAAGTCTTGACTACAGATGAATTTAACTACTCAATAACTAAGACTATCTATTCCAAGTTACATACTTGAGAGAAGAGATGGTATAAGACCTCCTTCAACGGAGTATGACATCCACTCTCTTTTTTTGTTATTGGATATAAGACCTTCCTGACATAGAGTTATGGCTTTCCTTTAGCTCTTCCTTTAGAAAAGAATGTAAGTCTCCTAGCATTCCTTCCCCAAAACCAACATTTGTTATCTTTTGAGAGGTGGTATAAGATCTCCTTCAATAGAGTATGACATCCACTCTCTCTCTTGCGATTGAATTTAAGGCATTCCTCCTGATAAGGAGTCATGGCTTTTCTATAGCTTATTAGTTCCCTATGATTGCTTTATAAGTAATGACATTCTTCTCCCCAATGGACTTTAAGAATTGAATGTTAAGCTTCTTGACATGGAGCAATTACATCTCTTTTACATTCAACTACAAACTGATAATGTCGCACGCTATGTTGACTACTTCGGTCAATGATACACCAAAAATATATGTATTTTTAGACTCATATTTTATACACATTTTTGGTGATATTGAACTTTAAAGGAAGGAATTTTTCATGTTTTATTGCAGATTGTTGATCTGTAGGACTTGAAGCAAAAATGATGAAATTTGGAGTCAAAATGGAGTTTTTGAAGAAATTTTAAGCGTCAACGGTGCCAGACTGAGAGACGACGACTCTAATTGATAGAGAGCGCGATCTAGTTAAATGGACAGTTTCGGTGCAAGCCCTATTTCTAGAAGATTCGATGAATTTGGACATTTTTTGAAGAGTTTTTGGAATCACTTATTGGAAAACTGACATCAGACTCTATTTAGAGCCAAAATTGATCAAAAAAGACCCCCTTCGCACCCCTTTGCGCCCTTCAACCGCTTTCTACTCTCTTCCATGCTATTCCACATTCCATATAGCCTATTAGAGTCCATTAGTCATTTATTTTGTTTATAGTTTTTAGTTTTATGGTGATTTTAAGTGTGAAGTCTTCGCTAAGAGTGATGGAGAGGGAGATAAGTAAGAGATTTCTTCTTTCTACATTTCCTAAGAGAGGCTACAAGGAATCTGCTTTGAGAAAGAGTTTCAAAAAAGTGTTGTTTATTTATTATTGTTCTATGAAATTTCTTTTATATATAAAATTTTTGTTTTGTTGTATTTTTCTCAAGAGGTCTGAGTAGTTTCATTTATCTTTCACGCTACTCTGAGATATGGTGAAATGAAGAAATAATTTTGATGTGTCAATGTTAAAATATAAAATCAGTTGTTATGGTTTTTCAACTCCGTTCTTAATTTACTTTTCAATCTTACCAATTGAATTGTTAAAATATTTGTGAAACATATGATCCGAAAAATTGATTATGAGTTCTACAACATTGTGAGAATCACATTTAAGTCCATGAAGGAGTATTTTGTTCATTGAATTAAGTACAAATAAATAAGGAAATATACCTTTTTGGGTGTAGAATTGGAAATTTTTAGTATGACAGACTAAAATCCCCAATTCGATCTTAGTGTTTAAGAACTAAAGCGAGAGTTAGCCTTCTGTGGAAGGGAAGTGGAAGCTCTGGAGTGAGAGCAAGTATCCTCCTAGCCTAGCCACAGATTTAGAGACTAATCCTGAGATTAGCCAATGATTTTCTGTAACACTAAATCAGGGTAGAGAATTAAAATTGCTCCTATTTGGCACAATACATATTTAAACCATTTATCTCATCTCATTTCACCAAAAACTCATTGTAGTGGGAAAGATACTTTTTCATATTAGAAAGCTTCATCACATAAACATAGTTTAGTAGTTATTAATTTTAAACCCTGCTTTTAAATTATGCTAGTAGTAAATAATTTAGCTTTGATAGTATCTTAAACATTTGAAATTAGTGACAGTAATTTCGTTTGATTTCTATGATGTTGACCTCGCTTTTATAAGAATCTACCCTAAATTGTCATCTATGAACATGACATGTCTTGAGCCATCCACATTAGCTCAGGATCCTCAAAGACTCTTCTACAAGCTTAATGATAACCATGATCATTAAATCTATCTTGGGGAAGAGGCCTACCAAGATTGACCCCTTCAACCCACCTGAGAATCCCAAACCATAAAAGTTGGATTAAATCCTAGTGTGTCCCTTTCACCACAAGTCTTGGTGACACCCTAGACTGATCAAGTAAACATATGGATACCCTAATTTGAACAAGTTTTGACAAAATTGATGCCTTTCCCCTACTTGGACCCAATGGTCACCACATTGTCCATTTGGTCAACCTTGGACTCAATTAGTCAGCACTCGTCAATTGGTCAACTTTAAATCATCCTGGTCAACCTGGGACTAATGACCATTCTATGATCGATTTGGTCAACCCTAGGACCCCATTGGTCAAAACTGGTAAATTGTTGAATTTTACATCAACTTGGTCAAACTGATATTTTATATAGCCTTGTTTCTTTTTTTTAATTAGCTGAAATTTTAATTAATTAATAAAAGATGAAATTAAAACCTCTTAAGCTGAAATTTGAAATTTTTTAGCCCAACCTCATGGCAACCCAATCTCATGCATGACATCCAAACCCAAGTCTAAATCATGGTCCATTTCTATTAGGTCACTTATGACTCTACAAAACCCATCATGACATACCAAACTCATGAGACACATTAAGCCATCTAAGAAGCAACCACTTTTTACTTTTCAATAACCATCATGAAGGGAGGAATACGTGGAACCTTACACGGCACCCCTCTCCACTTCTCTCCTCCTTGGACCAGGTTGGACTTGTCTAACCAGCTCAATTATGAACCCCTTATCCACCTCATCATCTCTCCAATAGGGGAGGAGCCTTGTTTTAGCCATCGTCTTCTCAATATTTCAAACTATGATGAGGGAACCATAGGGAAAATCAAGTCTAATTATCCTAAGCCAAAATTTGTTCTTTTAGGCTCCCAAAACTTTCTTGAACCACCTCTTACCTCCTCTAATCAAGTTAGAGCTTAGCCATGGCCTCCAATGGCTATAACGAGGCCATAACCGAAAGCATCCAGAAGAGGAGGACCATAGATACAGCTCCTAAACTCTGTTGGACTCAAGACCAAAATTATTTTATATCCCTTGAGTAATTGAAACCCCATAGCTTCAGCCTCTGGAACCCATTAGGAAAACCTTAATTTTGCACCGCAAATCCAAGACAATTTTGGGTCAGATAAAGATTTACCCCAGCCCACTCCAACCTATTCTAAGATGAAACCGTGATACCATTTGAATAGGGATAAATCCCATCCCAATTTTATTCTAAATTTAGCTAAGAGGAAGCTTTGCAAGGATCAGACGATCGTCTTTGTCAAGCTCAAGTGAAGCCTCTCCTCTTGAGATGTGGTATGTGCTCTAAAACCTAAAACTGCATTTGGGTTTGGAACATTGTGAAGAAAACCATTACACCACTACTACATAATCGTATGGATGTATTCATCTTGCTTAGATGAAGCTTTAGGGATAAAAATTATGTAATTTGGTGGAAGATCTAGTGAGATCTTATGCCTCAAACATGAATGATTCTCGATCAATCATCCCTTGATGAAGATGAACCGATGTCATCCATTTCTATGTATCAGAAATAAACAGCTCAAATTTAGTCGGATCCTTGATTCGTCCATACAAAATATCTAAACTGTGGGACACCTCAGCCCCATGTGTAAAGGTCTGTGAATTAAATCCCGCTGCATGGAGCTTCGATGTCTCTGAGGATTGTGTTGGCATCATATCATAAAAACAGAAAAATCAATTCTTTTTATTTAAATAAATTCAAAAAGTATCTAAAACCTTTTACAATTCATAACTTTTCAAAGAAAAATCATAAAAAAAAAGGAAAAACCCCCAAGATTTTGGAAAACTAAGAGAAAATGATAAAATTAAAATTGAGAATTATTGAATTATATTTAATTTTTAATTAATTTGTTACTCTCAAGAGTAATTTAACTATTAAAAATAATTTTTTTAAGGGATTAATGCTTCTGTCCTTTGGAATATTCCATGATTTTTCCAAGGCTATGAAAAATTAAAAAATGAAATTCACTAATTTTCACCAAATTTTGTATTTTTGTCCTTTGGAATATTCCAAATTATGAAAAATCTCAAAAATGAAATTCACTAATTTTCACCAAATTTTGTAATTTCTTTTAAAAATAATTATAAAAAATCAAAAAATTTGAAATTGAAATTGGGATTAGTCATAAAATCTTTAAGGAATAATTTGATGACTAGAACTAATTTTCTAAACTTTATGAAGGCTTTAAAATGATAATTTAGACTTCTAGGGATTAATTTGTAAATTCTTTAATTTACTATGCAACCCAAATATGTAATTCAGGCCCTTTGAATTAAATGAATTTGATTTAGACACGAACTTAAAAACTTAATTTAAACCTATAATTGAATCTAGGTTATCTTAAGTCTCGATTAATTTTAAACCCTATTAGACTTAATCAAATCTCCTTAAGCCTTACTCACATTAGGCTTATGTGAAATTTAAACCATAAGTAGGTCTAACCACAACTAGGCCTAATTAACTCTTAAGCTTTAGTAACATTAGGCTTAAGTGACCTTTAAACCTTAATTAATTCTAACCCTAATTAGACTTAATTAAACCTTAAGACTTACTAACATTAAGCTTAAATCAATGTAAACCTTAATTAAGTCTAACCCTAACTAGACTTAATTAAACCTTAAGCCTTACTTACATTAGGCTTAAATAAACTTCAACCATAATAAAGTCTAATCCTAATTAGACTTAATTGAACTTTAAGCCTTACTTACATTAGGCTTAAATCAACTTAAACTATAATTAAGTCTAACCCTAATTAGACTTAATTAAACTTTAAGCCTAACATATATTAGGCTTAAACCAAGGTAAACCTTATTTAAGTCTAACCATAATTAGACTTAATTAAACTTTAAGCCTTACTTACATTAGGCTTAAATCAACATAAACATTAATTAAGTCTAACCTTCATTAGACTTAATTAAACCTTAAGCCTTACTTACTTTAGGCTTAAATTAACTTAAACCTTAGATAAGTCTAACCCGAATTAGACTTATTTAAAATTTAAGCATTACTTACATTAGGCTTAAATCAACTTAAACCTTAATTAAGTCTAACTCTAATTAGACTTAATTAAATCATAAGCCTTACTTTCAAGAGGCTTAAATCAACCTAAATCCTAATTAATTCTAACCCTAATTAGAACTTTAAGCCTTGCTTACATTAGGGTTATATCAACCTAAACCTTATTTAATTCTAACCCTAATTAGACTTAATTAAACTTTAAGCCTAACATATATTAGGCTTAAACCAATGTAAACCTTATTTAAGTCTAACCATAATTAGACTTAATTAAACTTTAAGCCTTACTTACATTAGGCTTAAATCAACATAAACATTAATTAAGTCTAACCTTGATTAGACTTAATTAAACCTTAAGCCTTACTTACTTTAGGCTTAAATTAACTTAAACCTTAGATAAGTCTAACCCGAATTAGACTTATTTAAAATTTAAGCATTACTTACATTAGGCTTAAATCAACTTAAACCTTAATTAAGTATAACTCTAATTAGACTTAATTAAATCATAAGCCTTACTTTCAAGAGACTTAAATCAACCTAAACCCTAATTAATTCTAGCCCTAATTAGAACTTTAAGCCTTACTTACATTAGGGTTATATCAACCTAAACCTTATTTAATTCTAACCCTAATTAGACTTAATTAAACCTTAAGCCTTACTTACATTAGGCATAAAATAATCTAAACTTTCGTTAGACTTAATTAAACGTAAGCCTTACTTACTTTAGGCTTAAATGAACCTAAACCATAATTAAGTGTAACCCTAATTAGACAAACTTAGATCTTAAACTTTACTTACATTAAGCTTTATAATTTCTTAAACCTTAATTATGTCCATTAATTAGACTTAATTTCATATTAAGCTTCATCTACATTAAGCTTAAGTATGCTTTAAAACTTAATTAAGTTTAAAACATACAAGACTTAATTAACCTAAATTCCTAAGTTCAACCCACATTGGACCTAACCCAAACCCTTACGTTCTACCTAAATTAAACTTTAGTCAACTTAAATTGTACCTAAATCCTCTGAAACCTTAGATTCAATCAAAACTGAATTCAATTTAACCTATATTTCTTTAAGTCCAACCTACATCAGACCTAAACTTATTTATATTAGATATACCCAAACTTTCTTAGGTCCAACCTACATCGGACCTAAACTTTAAACCTAACCTACATTAGACTTAATCAAATTACCTTATGTTTTACCTAAATTAAACCTAAATGACATTAAACTATAGGTTCAACTTAAATTGAACCTAAATGACCTTATACCTTAGGTTCTACCTAAATTGAACCTAAACCATTCCATACCTTAGGTTCTCCCTAAATTTGAACCTAAGTAACATTAAACTTAAGGTTCTACCAAAATTGAAACTAAATGACCTCAAACCTTAGGTTCTACCTAAGTTGAACCTAAGTAACATTAAACTTTAGGTTCTAACTAAATTGAACCTAATTGACATTAAACTTTAGGTTCTACCTAAATTGAACCCAAATTTACTTATATCTTTGGTTCTACCTAAATTGAATGTAAGCCAATAGGTGCCTCAATAGAGAGTATATAATTTATTTAGAGAATTAGATAAAATAGATAAATAGCTTGGCGACTCCTTGACAACGATACCAATAAACTAACAACTTGGCAAAAATACACAGAGAATTGGATGCAAAAGCAACAATCTTACCCATAGGAATGTAAGAAGATCTTAATAATGTTGAGATAGGCGAGTGGAGTCTTGATACGCCTAAAATAAATAGTATTTTTAGACACATTTTTATGCCTATTCTTTAGATATTGTGCTTTAATGGAAGGTATTTTTTGTGTTTTTCTTTCAGAAATAAGTAAAAAGGGGGAAAATTCTTAAAAGAGTGAAAAAGGATCAAACTTCGAGCAAACAGGTGAAAAATGTGCAAAAGTGTTTTGGCGCCTAAGCGCCAGATCCGACGCTTAAGCACCGGGTAAGGGACAAATTAAGAGAAATTTTGAAGAGATACCAAGGCACCTTTTGGAGAATTATAAAAAAGGAAGATTGGGACATTGAAAGAGGTCTTGAATGTATTGGGAAATTTCTGAAAGTTCAAAAATTGGGGAGTTAGTTGGAGATATTTTCAGGCACCACATATTTATCTTTTTTGTTAATTTTAGTTTTATATTGAGAGTGTTGTAAACGAGAAGAGATTCAAAGAAACTTCAAGAGTTTGGTAGAGGGCTTGAGATAAGTTTTTAACTTTTTATTGTAGACTGCTTTTGGTTTTAATTGAGACTTTTTGTTGGATTGAGAATTATTTCTTATCTACTTTTAAACTAAAGTGTGATTTTATTTTCTCCATATATTTTGAGTAGTTTTCTTTATCTTTCTTCTTAAAATGATAAGCAATTAAGTGTTGGATGGAAGTTATGGAGAGTATTGATCTTTAATGTTGGAAGAACTTATGATGATTTAGATAAATGTACTTCATTTATTTCTTGATTTGGCCAATCCAGATGTTAAAATTTGTTGTAAGAAAGTGTAAGAACCTGACTGGTGTTGTCTCAGTCAATAATTGGAAAGAATCA
>NW_018247302.1:0-417 GCF_001263595.1 Phalaenopsis equestris
AATATGTAGAGGTAGGAGCGTAGATGGCATTGGTTGGCAATCTGTAATAGGTGGGCCAGTTGGTGTAGATTTCAGGTGATAGGTGCATGCACAAGCCATAGGCAATAAGCATTGTTGGTGGGCATCCATTAAGATGGTTAATGGGTGACAATCGATGGCCAACCAGGGTGTTAATGGCATCGGCTGTGGCTAGGGTTGTTCACAAAACTTGTTTTTTGTAAATAGTTTGTGTTCGGCGCATTAAGTAGCTCGTGTTTAAATTGTTTGTTCAGTAAATGCACCGAACAAAAATATTTTTTTAAAGCTCAAATTATAAACAATCGAAACATGAACAACCCTTTGATCGACCATGTTTAGTTCGTTTAAGATCGAGAAAAAGAAGTTATGTATATTATTTATATAATAATATATTATATA
>NW_018247303.1:0-318 GCF_001263595.1 Phalaenopsis equestris
CACTTGATGTCTGAAACCACGTGATGAGGACCTAAAATAATGGTCTGTGTCCAAAAACTTAATTCTGGATCTACATTTTTGTATAGAATTAGGATCAAACATTGTTTATGTGGAGCTTAGTCACATCTTTTTTTATTTTTTTGGGATATGTTTTTGACCAGCGACACTGTTGATCTCATTTTTTGTTGAGGTCCAGTTTTCCTCTTTAGTAGCCTAGGACCTAGCCATAGGGCTTTCCTGTTGACTAGTCCTAGAAAACTAGAAAAGGAACCCTCACCAGTAAAAATTTTAAACCCTTCTTTGCTCAACTTGAAGTTC
>NW_018247304.1:0-693 GCF_001263595.1 Phalaenopsis equestris
CAAAAATAGGATTTTTCAAAGAAAATTTCTAGCTTTACCAAGGTAAATTGTAAGCCCTTAAAATTTTTACTGGACGTAGACCTAGACCAGGGAAGCCTTTGGATGAAATTTAATAATTTTTTGAATTATATGTGATTTATTAGAAATATTTTAATTTCTGGGCTATTTAATAAAAATAAAATAATTCAGGTGGTGAAAATTAAGTTTTATATTTTTTAAAAATCTCCCCAAGGTCAGAGAACTCAAAGAAGCAAATTTTTCTAATTTTTCCTTGATTTATTGGAATTATTTTAGTGAAAACTCATTTTTAGCCTTTTAAAAATTATTTTTAAGCTTTGAAAATAAATATCTTTATTTAGAAAATCAGGAAAAATATTCTAATTGTTCCTAAGTGATTAGGAAGCAATTTAGAACATCTTCATGAGTTTTATTATTTTTGTGATTTTTAATTATTTAAATATTTAAAATTGGCCCAAAATCAAGCTTTTACTTTAAATATAATTTTATTTTTAGAAAATATCCCTGATCACAGAGAAATAAAAAAAAACTAAGTTTCATAATTTTTTGAGTTATATTTTGATTTTTAAAAATCATTTAAGTGCCAAGAGTGGTATTTATTTTTAAAAATCAATTTAAGTCATGAAATGAACTCAAAATATTTTGAAACTTTTATGATGAGTTCTCTGGATCATA
>NW_018247305.1:0-394 GCF_001263595.1 Phalaenopsis equestris
AAGATAGGTGCGACATTCAGAGTTCAGAGAAGAAAGCAGACAAGGAAAAAATTGGCGTCGAAATAGACGCTGTGAGACGGGACGGACGCAGAGGACGCATAAATCGCGAGCGGTACCCACAAGACTGAGCCGCAGAACACGCGATCGGTACCCGTGAGACGAGCCGCAGAGCCTGGAAATCCCGAGCCAGGAAAGCTCGCGAGACCGGAAGGCGGGAGACGAGCCTCGTCTCGGAGAGAGAAAGTAGCGAGGGAGATGAACGGAATCGAGCACGAAGACGCGAGAGGAAACAACGACCGTAACTGTTACTAGGGTTCGCCATCGAGCAAAACCCTAGCAGAGCCGAGCGAGGAAGACGACGACATTTGATGGTTCATGTATTATATATATATAT
>NW_018247306.1:0-1054 GCF_001263595.1 Phalaenopsis equestris
GATCTCCACCAGGGAGCTTCTGTCAACAAAGTGAAACTAGACCATCAGGTAGAGAGTAAATATTACTGTAATTCGACAAGTAGCATTCCTTTAGACAAGAGGATCCTAGTGGAGTGATTGAAACTTATTGTATTCTCCAAATGGTATTGAGGGATACAACTAAATGATTATGGTATGATAGCCTTAGGAACAAACTTCTCTTTATTAGTTTTATCGTGATGGCAAGCTTGGATGACTCTTCTTTTGTCGTATGAATGAGCCGCTCGGGCTGACAGTACTTTGACCGTTCTTGTGATTTAAGCAGTCTTGAGTTCACTATGTCCGATCTGATATCTAGTTTATCAAACCACATTTTGGTGGGCGGACTTAAGTTTGAGACCCTCTCTCTACGGAGTGATCCTCGTCTAAGTCATGCCCAAATCTATTGCGGTTATCATACTTTTCTTGGTTTTCTACGGTCAGCTAGCAATCCCTTGGTTGATAGATCTCTTTTCCCACTTCTTCTCGTTCAAGATTGACAGACACAGGCACATTGTATCCTTGACTAGTTTTCAACTTCGTCTATTTGGATTGGAGAATAAGTCAAGAATTGGATAATGTGGTTCCTAGTTGGTTCGTCCCGTAGTGGTTGAGAAATTCATGTTCTCTTGGTAACCACCAATATGAAGAAAATATAGACCTTGCCCAACAACCACATGGTTTATGGGGAGATCATCTAGGGTTAGTAGTTGTCCTCTCATCAGTACTTGGAGGAGGAGGTGTTGAATACAATCATGTGGCTGAAGAGATACATGAGCATGACTAATGAGTGTTGGGAGGCTTCTGACGCTCGAGAGATTGAGAGGGAAGAGGCGACTGTTATCAAAGCCACTGAAAAAAATTGAGTGTGAAGGTGGCTCACCTCAAAGTTGTTGCAGCATCTATTAATGCTGGTGCTGCTAGCCCGAAGAAATCTAGGATTCCTGAGTCTGGATCAATTCTGTTAGGGAGTACAGTGAAGATGCAAAATTTATTTTTTTCACGTCCAAAACCTCTCTTGTTGTCCACGAAATTA
>NW_018247307.1:0-1646 GCF_001263595.1 Phalaenopsis equestris
GATCTCCACCAGGGAGCTTCTGTCAACAAAGTGAAGCTAGACCATCAGGTAGAGGGTAAAATATTGCCGTAATTGGACGAGTAGCCTTCCTTTAGACAAGAGGATTTTAGTGGAATGATTGAAACTTATTGTATTCTCTTAATGGTATTGAGGGATGCAACTAAATGATTATGGTATGATAGTCTTAGGAACAAACTTCTCTTTATTAGTTTTATCGTGATGGCAAGCTTGGATGACTCTTCTTTTGTGGTCTGAATGAGCCGCTCGGGCTGACAGTACTTTGACCATTCTTGTGCTTTAAGCAGTCTTGAGTTCACTATGTCCGATCGGATATCTATTTTGTCAATCCACATTTTGGTGATCCGTCTTAAGTTTATGACCCTCTCTCTACGGAATGATCCTCGTCTAAGTCATGCCCAAATCTATTGCGGCTATCATACTTTTCATGGTTTTCTACTGTCAGCTAACAATCCCTTGGTTGATAGATCTCTTTTCCTACTTCTTCTCATTCAAGATTGACCGACACAGGTACATTGTATTCTTGACTGGTTTTCAACTTCGTATATTTGGATTGGATGATAAGTCAAGAATTGGATAATGTGGTTCCTAGCTGGTTCGTCCCGTAGTGGTTGAGAAATTCATGTTCTCTTGGTAACCACCAATATGAAGAAAATATAGACCTTGCCCAACAACCACATGGTTTATGGGAAGATGATCTAGGGGCAGTAGTTGTCCTCTCATCAGTACCTGCAGGAGGAGGTGTTGAATACGATCATGTGGCCGAAGAGATACATGAGGATGATTAATGAGTGTTGGGAGGCTTCTGACGCTCGAGAGATTGAGAGGGAAGAGGCGACTGTTATCAAAGCCACCGAAAAAAATCGAGGGTGAAGGTGGCTCACCCCAAAGTTGTTGCTGCATCTATTAATGCTGGTGCTGCTAGCCCAAAGAAATCTAGGATTTCTGAGTCTGGATCAATCCTGTCAGGGAGTACAGTGAAGATGCAAAATTTATTTTTTCCACGTCCAAAACCTCTCTTGTTGTCCACGAAATTACTACTAGAGAGTTAACTCTTGTTGAACGAAAAATTAAAATTTCTCTAATAGATGTTGGAACCTCCGACACTTTGCGCGATGATTCTGCAAAGATGCCTAATGTACTTGCATCGAGCGATACAAATAAAGAGGCCTTGAGAAAGAGGGTCTTGGATAATTCTGGTGAGAGTCTTTGGAACCAGCATCTCCCTCAAATTGGCTTCATCATGATGGCAAACTTGGACGACTCTTCTTCAATCGGCTGAATGTGCCACTCAAGTTGATAATATCCTGACCGTGATTTAAGCAATCTTGGGTTCGTTATGTCTGATTGGGTTTCTAATTTGTCGATCCGTCTATTGGTGAGCTCTCTTGAGTTTATGACCTTCTCACTCGGTTCGTTAGATCTCGAAATTTATGCTGGCATAATTTCTATGTACCAGTGGGAAAACAAAATTCAATTTTCATGGTCTATTAATAAAAAAATAAAATAACGCTTATGCTTGCTAAGGCGAAGGAAACGCTAGAATTAGGCTCTAGAGTTCATCTCTCATTTAAAACGTAATTTTGATTTGACAAAATCAGAAAGAGCCACTAATACCAATCGAATTA
>NW_018247308.1:0-291 GCF_001263595.1 Phalaenopsis equestris
TTCAATCCCAAACTCAAATTCACCTTCAATATAACGAAAAAAAAACCAACTCCAAGCTGATTTGACCCATTATTTGAGCCCAATTATGATTTAGAGGAAAAACCAAATTTTGGCCCCATGACTTAGTTCAACCAAATTGAACCCATGGCCTACTCCATTTGCCACAATTTGTGATAAAAAACCTTCATAACATCCCCATATATCAAAATTAACCTTAAATTGGCCTTGGTGAAACCTAAAATTTACTTGATTTCAACCTAAGTCAAAAAGCCCCAAATTTACCCCAAATTG
>NW_018247309.1:0-391 GCF_001263595.1 Phalaenopsis equestris
CAGAACCAATCTCTTTTTTTAGTGGGATAAACTCCAATCGAGACTAAACATAGGAGAGATCAAGGTAACATAGAACAAAGTGATATTTTATGATGGACAAAACTGATATTTCAGATGGGGGCAAAAAGACCAAATTGCCCTCTCATATAAGTTAAAGCCTGAATTTGATGGGGGAAATTGCCCACTTGGATCATGCCTGGGTCCGCCTAAGGAGACAACTATTCGATAGCCCAAATCAGGAAGGCGGCAAGAGGGAGGGGGGAGCCAAATCAGGAAGGTATCGGGAAAAAAAATGGAAGATTCACAAAATCCTGGTTGGGAAGTCCGAACAATGAAAAAATGAGAAAAAATTTCAAAGAAAAATTCAAGGCTTATAAGAAACCAAAATGCT
>NW_018247310.1:0-335 GCF_001263595.1 Phalaenopsis equestris
AGCTCTATTGAATTAAATAGCCTAAGTCTAGGGAATAATCCGCCGTCAGCGGTGTCGATGGAGCCGTCCGCAAGATTATAAAAATTGGTTAAATTTCCATATTTTTTGCGATTTTGATAAATTCCAAGCATCGTCGACATCTGTTTAATCATTCTACACATAAATTTTTAAGTTATTAAATGACGTCCTAACACAAATAAACATTCACAACACAAAACATAACAATTATATATAAAATCCAAGGGTTACAATACACATTACACGACACATAAATTTGGTATTTTCTCAACCTAAATACATCAATTCAGCGTCGCAATCCAAGCCACAACACTCTA
>NW_018247310.1:13890-20060 GCF_001263595.1 Phalaenopsis equestris
TAAAGAAAACCACTCAAAATCCTCCAAAACTAGTCAAAAATCATTCAAATACATCGAACCTTCAAGAAATGGGGGCTGAGTCGCCTTTGGTGTCGTCGGCGGTGAGTAAAAATTTCAATTGTTCTATTATTCTGCGCGGTCTGCACAGCCCTTGGTGCGGTCGGCGCTGAGTACTTCTTCAAGAACATCATTTTGACTCCAAAAATCATCATTTTTGCATCTTTTTTGCTTTAAGTCCTAAAAATCAACAAACTGTAAGAAAACATCAAAATACCTTTCATTAAGGTGTAATATCACCAAAAATAAGTATAAAATAAAGGTCTAAAATGCATATATTTTCGGTGTATCAAGTATGCCCACTTGGGCGCAATACCTCGAGCATCTGGTTCATGGACATCCTCATATGTCATTGCCCATGAAGTAACATGCAAATTTCTACTTGCAACTTTCACCCTTGCATGTTTAACAACATGAAAGCCTATATATTCATGTATTGCATGCTTTTGGTCTGCACCTGAGCTTGTGTTCTCACACACTCACTCCAGACACTCATGTGTCGTCTTTGGGGATGACTTGCACATCAAGCCTAACCAGCGTGTTATTCTCTTTAATGAGGATTACACTCCTTACTTCCCTACAACGCCTCTTTACATTTTTGTCAGTATCTCATTTTGTACGACTAAGCACGACTCATGCTTATTATCCTTTGAACTTGCAGGTGTGTGATTTATCTTGCTTCATGATAGCTAACTAGACTGTCATGAGAACATCCCTGCATGCAACGCATCCTCCATTTTTTTCATGGTGTAATGCACATCTTCACACTATCAATGTACCGATAACTCATATATTTCACCTTTTGATTGTGATGAATAGTCCATATCTGATGATCACTCCTACTTGGACGAAGCGATCGCCACATAATGGATCACTTTGCATCTACATGTGCATTTTCTGATTTTCTTGACGATAAATTTGTCGTGTTAGCTCAGTGTCCCACAACTGGTCTTTAAGAGTTAGTGAGTAATGCCAACAAGGATGTCTAAATGGGCAAATCTAGCTATCGCCCCATGATCAGCATGTGTGTGTTGTGCTAAGGCTCCAAGTGGTCTAATATGAACCACTAATGGTTTTTCCTTCTTAGGATATATTTTAAAATATAGATAAATTATATTCTTATTACCCATATGTATCATATTTCAAAGAGTTTATTTGAAACTATTTTCATCCTTAGCTTAGACCATGCATAAGGTCAATCTTTTGAAAGCTTTTATTTTTACAAAACTTGCATCAAATGATCCTTCTTATAATCCTTCCTTAAGATGTGTCTGAGAACATCGACTTCATTAATACATACGTGAACCTTTTGCTCACACCTTGCACACACTTAGATGTTGTCACCGGAACACTATGCGAGAGATTAGGACTAACATGCTTAGGTAGTCTTTTGAAGACTTCACTATTGTTCTCTGTTGGTTTGTACTATGATCCCTGGATACTTAATGCTTATGCACAGTATAACAATAGTTCTGATGGTATTTTTCACTTATATTTTCTTATTTTGCAATAAAACCAAAAACTTGATTCTGAAGAAAAATAAGAATTTAACTTTTTAATTTATATATATTTATATTGGGATACTACGCAAGTATACGTATCATTATTAAGTAATGTAGGACTTTTTGATTAAGACCTGAATATTGAACCGACAGGGAAGATTATGCAATACACACTTTTTAGAAAGTTTTTTTTATTTTAAAAATATAATTACATAAACTAAAAATGATTTTTGTAGGAATTTAAAATTAAAATATCTTTAATATTTTTGATATTTTAACAAAATAGTAAAAAGATAACTAAATTTTTTGTAGAAGAGAAGTACTTAATATGAAAATATCTTTCTTCTTATCATGAATCAATAATAATTATAGGAATTTTGTTGTGGAAGTATGCAAATTGTATTGTGCCAAATAGGAGCAATAATTCTTTACCCTTACTAGAGATTCTATAGAGAACATTGGCTAATTTAAGTTTGAATAGTTCTGAAAACCGGCTAGGCATGGAAGATACTAGCTCTCACTCTAGAGTTCCCTCGATTCCCTCCACTTAGGGGCTAACATTCTTGTATTAGAACCTAAAATAATAAACCAAGTTGGGTGCTTTGATCTGTAGCTTTAAAGTCCTCTAACTCTGTACCCATCAATGAATATTTTCCTATTTATTTGCACTTAATCATATGAACTACATTCTCATTCATACAACCTCATGTAATTCTTTACAATTGTTGACTAAGACAATGCCAGCCCAGTTCTTACAAGTTCTCACAACAAATTTAACATTTGGATTGGCCAAATCAAGAAGTAAATGAAGTGCATGATTTAAATCATCATAACTTCTTCCAACATTAAAGATCAATACTCTCCACAACTTCCATCCAAATCTTAATTACTTATCATTTTAAAAAGAAAGATAAAGAAAACCACTCAAAATCCATGGAGAAAACAAAACCACACTATAGTTTAAAAAAAGAAATCATTGTCAAACCAATAACAAGCCTCCATTAAAGCCAAAAGTAGTCTAAAACCAAAAGATAAAAAACTTATCTCAAGTCCTCCACCAAATCCTTGAAGTTCCTTTCAATATCTTCTCTTTTACAATAACTCAAAACAAAATAACAAAAAGGATAAGTAAATAAAAAGTGGTTCATGAAAATCTCTCCGAACTAACTCCCTAGAAAAAAACTTTCAAAACTTCCAAATATTTTCAGTACTCTTTTCTAAGTCCTCTCTTCTTTTTTTTATATTTTTTCAAGAGGTTCCTTAGGATCTCTTCAAAATGTGTCTTGATGTGATGTATTTGCCCAAGAGACCCATCCTTTCATGATAATTTTTGTCCGGGGTGGTTGCAACCACCTATTAAGCCAATAAGTGCCTCAAAAACCTCTTCGAAATTCATGAAAACCAATTTTACTCGTCTAGTAATTGCAGTGGTGCTTAAGCGAGGGGTCTCGGCACTTAGGCACAGCCTTTCCTGTTTAACCGGTGCTTTAAGCGCCGGAACTGGCGCTTAGGCGCAAAAATGATTTTGCACAATTTTTCACCTTTTTGCTCCAAATTTGATCATTTTTCACTCTTTTAAGCATTTTTTTCATTTTTACTTGTATCTGCAAGAAAAACACAAAAATATCTTCCATTAAAGCACAATATCTCAAAAATAGGTATAAAAATGTATCTAAAAATACTATATATTTTAGGTGTATCAAAATCCCCCAAACTTAAAATGTTACTTGTCCTCAAGTGACACTTCAATCTTCAATAACCAAATATGTATGATATGTATATGAGTTTCTTTAGGAGTTACTAAAATTTAGATTAAGAAATGTAGTAGTCCAATTTAGAAAAAAATAATTAGTAAATGAGACCAACTTAAAGTTTTAAAATATTTAATGTTAAGAACTATGAAAATATGAGTTTCTATCTATTTCAGAAATATTGTAAGTTCTCCAAATTTATATTTTAGTTATTTTATTTTCTCTACTTAAAAATTTTTATTAAAAATAATTTTACTTACTATATTATATTTATAAGCTTAAGATTGTATCAAGTCTTATATTTTAAAAAGATCAAATGTAGAACCAATTTTTGATTAGGCACTAATCCTCAAGCTTCTCCTCCCTTACATTTCTTTTCTTTTCCTTGTCTATTTCTTTTCTTTTCTTTTTCTTTTTTTTTTCTTTTTCTTTTTCTTCTTCTTTTTTTTTCTTTTTCAGGTAAGGTTTACTATATCTGGATAGGCCTTTAATGATTTTGAATTCCACTTCTCCTTTCCTAAAGTAAAGTCTTGATATCATACTTTTACTTATCGATATAATAATAGTTTTGAAAATCATTTTAATAAAATTAAAATATTAAAAATAAAAGTCTAAATTATCTATTTTTTTTTAAAATACAATTTTTCCTACTAAAGATAATCACTTATATTAATTATTTTCTATACTAAAAATTTTTAACTTAAAGTTTTTCTTCATTACTTAAAATTTTAACTAAATTTTCTTACTTATTTCTAAAATCAAATTTTACTTCCCTAATATAACTTCATATAAATAATCAATTTTTCTTTGAAAATCAAATTCACTTGTAGTATATTTGAGAACAAATAAAATTCCAGTTTTAAAAATGTTTTTCATCCCCCCAAACTTCAATTTTTAACAAATTAAATAGTTTAGCATTAGATATATATAAGCAGAAATAAAAATTTAAAAATAACATATTAACAAGAATTTTAACATCCTAATTATACAAGTGTAAAACTAAAGACAGGAGTAAAATTAATTTTTGATCAAATTTTTTATATTTTATTTTAGTTTAACTTGTAGAGATTTAATAGACTTCTAAATAATGCATATAAAAGCAAACAACACACTAACATGATAAAAGAAAAATACAGGGCAGCAATTTCAAAATTTGAAGTTTTAGATCTAAGCTAGCAAGATTTTCTACTTTATAACAGATATGAAATAAATTAAGTTCTAAACTAACTAAATCACAGTACTAAACACAAAACAACAACTACTACCTAAAATTTAAAAATAAAATCTTAACTACCACAAACGTCATAATAATAAAACATAAACGTCCAAAACACAACATAATACAAAACAACACACAGATGCAAATGTAGCAAGCTCAGACCACATAGTTCACATCATATTACAATCATAAAATGAATCTCTCAGCTCTAATCTTCATCCTAAGAATCACCGCTATACCATTTTTCTACAAGCTCATAATAAGGATATCGAGGATATGGAGGAAATTGCACTCCTAGTTCACCTCTAATCAGGCTTTCCAAAGATGAGTGGAATTTCTCTTCAAAATCACTCATCCTTTTATTATAACTATTAGTATGATCTGCAAAACACTCTAAATTTCGTACCTTATTAACGGTAAAATTGATATTGTCTGTCATCTTCTGCATTAACTCATCCTGAGTCTTGGTATCACCTCTAGATGTAGAAGCATGAGAAGTAGATGGTCGTGATGAAGATGCAGCAGAGGTAGATACAGCAGACGTCTCTAATCAATAACTTCTGGAAAATCCTCCTCTCTAGCAAAAAATTGAATGCTCAGAATAAGTCTTCACATTCACCTCCGTAATGGGCTTTAGACATAACAGAACTTCCTCCCAACTATCATACTTCACTCCAGCCTACTCGCATAATGAAAATATCACGGAAGCAAATCCCATACCTACAGTAGTAGCAGCAGCAGCTGAACTGATGATGGTGTGATAGATCAAAGCCCCTATGTTGATGGGCTTTCCCTTCTGAATACAATAATTCAATATTGCTCTCTCTAGTCACTTCACTGAGATGATTGGTCAGAAGCAGACGAACATAAATGAAATAGTGTCAGGCATATGAAGGTGCCCATAACTTTGAAGTTGGGAAATTTACTCTCCTCTCATTGGTAATCTTCCAAATTCCTCTCCCAATGGTCAAATATGAAAGAATCTCGTCTAACTCTTCTTCATTAAGACTATAATTCACATAAAAACATAAAGTCTCCGGTGGTAAAAGGTAAAACAAGTTGATTACCTCTGGAGTAAAAGGTACCAACTTCCCTCTAACCATAACTCAATCATCTTAAGCCTCTGGGAGATTTTCATAAAACTCCCTCACAACAGAAATCACTGCGATGGCAGAAAAACAACAGAACTGTTCCCACTGTCGGCGGACTATCAGGTCTTCCACCTCTCCACTTGGACTCTTGAAACATCGCCCCTGAATCAATTTTCATGACTGTAGAGCGTCACTATATTGATCCCGAGCTTTTGAATTGTAAATTTTCTCAAATCAAATTATCTCTTTCCTCTACTCATTTTCATTCTTGGTGTCATTCTACAAATTTGATAAATTTCAAAAATAACTTTAAAAATCAAGTTTAAATCATTAAACTAAACTTCCAAAAGCACTAAATAAACTTTGTAAGAAATTTTCATAGATTTTTCTTCACTTTTCACAATGGATAGTAAATTTTTGAAATCTTCCAAATGTGCTTAAAATATATGGTGAAAATCCAAAATTTTTTCATAGAAGTAAAGCTCTTACTTTAAGGAACTTGGATCTAGAAAATATCACTCGATTCCATCAAGAAATCTTCAAATTCCAC
>NW_018247311.1:0-2311 GCF_001263595.1 Phalaenopsis equestris
GCACTCATTTTTACATGAGGTGATGTTTATGCTCTGAAGTGCGCATTAGAAGTTGTATTATTCTATGGTCTTGTAAGGAAGACTTGATGTTACTTATGTGGTTAAGAGAGAAAGATATTGACTTTTGAGGATGGTGATGTCGAGAAAATGATGATGATGATGATGATGTTAAATGAAAAAGAGTGATTTTCAATGGGATATTCACAAGAGCCTCAAAATATGAAGATGAAATGATATGTTTGTTTAGATTAGTCATATGAATATGGCTAGCAGATTAACATAATACGAGAGATATATTTACGGTTGGTATTTGATATAACAATTTAAATGAATGGATGAGATATAGAACTATAGAACTTTTAAAATATTTTGCTTTGTTGTTATGTAATAAATGATATGTTTGCTTAGATTAGTCTTGAGACCTCTTGTAGGGCTAGCCCAAATACTTTTTATGCATTGGTAAACTATATATACTCTGTGGTGTAATTCTCATCTTCCAACGTCCCAAAACTTTGGAGACCCTACTCGTCGTTAAGTGCTCCTTTCATGTGCCAGTTTAGAACCATATAAAAATCTCTAGATATCATCATACTATTTTGTGGCATCCATTCAAGAGAACAAACCTTCTCATACTTATTTGCATGTAATGTCACCACCAACAACAAATTCAAATCTAAAATCACTTACTTTGTTAGTGTAAACTATCTTTGGTCATCTAAGTCGGCTTGAATTCGCACAAACTAGACAAAGAAAACATTGCTTTAGACATTGACTTTCATAACACGATATTTATTGATAAAAAATAAAATAAATCCTAAAAAAAAAGATGAACACAACAAAAATTTAATTAATTTGCACATTTATTTTATGGTTTACTAAGATTTTGTCCTCCACAAAATTGGGTTTAGAGGCGAGGATTCGATTGATTTGGATGGATCGATTTTTAAATTAGTCGAACCGATTGCAATCGATATCCAAAATATTAAATATCAAATTGATCAGACTTCTTATAAAATTGAACAAACTGAATCAAAACTCAATTCAGGTTCGCTTGTGAAGTTAGTTTGAGATTGGTTATGAAAAAAATAAATAAAACAATTACATATATCACAATTAAAAAAAAATCAAATATTTTAGTTTTAATACAAAAGAAATCAAAATTAATTTTTAAAACTAAATCAAATCAATCAAATTTGTCCCACCAAACAATGCACACCTTATCCGTCCCTACAACATTCATTGATTTTCCTCAATAAAACCAATAGTTGGTATCCAAGAAATTTGGATTTTCCTTGATATTTTTATACGTTATGTCAAATGATTTCTTATTATCTCACTGTCTTAAATTAATATTATTTTATCTATTTTTGTTAAAAAAATTAGGGTGAAGAAAAACAGTAACGACACAAATCCAGAAGAACACAGAGATTTAACGAGGTTCGACAAAGATGCCTACGTCCTCGGAAGCAGAATTGCGATTCCTTTCACTATTCAGAAAAGGGTTTACAGAAATCAGAGATACCTCCTGGGATTACTAACAGACCTATTTATAACTCTAGGAGTAAACCCTAGGCACAATATGTAATTACAACATTACCCATGTACCATACCGCGAGACTTTGCCCCCACACCCCAACCCACGTAACTTCCCAATTTGGACAGATTATTCCGCTTCGCTCCACTTCATCCAACGTCTGTCCCTATATGGTATATGAGTCATACCATAACAATTTCATAGTAAATAAATTATCTCATGAGCCGGTTCGGACTCTTAACTTAAGCTCGTGTTCAAGCTTGAACACAATTAATTAATGAAGCTCAAGCTCAGAGAGTAGCTTCTTTAAACCCCTACTCGAAGACCATCAATTCAAGTAGCGTTCTTTAAAGATACATTGATCACATTTTCAAAAATATTAATGAAAGTAATGATAATAACCACATGTGCCAACTCAATTTATTATTTAATAGAGAAATTGTTTTTTATTCAAACTGCAATTATAGCAACTTGACAAAAAATAAAAAAATTTAAAGTTGAAATAATAAAAATTAATTGACTTAGAAAAGCAAAGTATATATTTTAAGTATTTTTAATAATTTATACTTAAAATTCTTAAATTTTAAAATATTTTAAATATATTTTACATTAATATTTTCTTAAACGAGTTGGCTCACAAACTAAGGAGCTCAGTGAAGTTCGCTCCAACTTAACTTGATAGGTCGTCGTGCTCATCTCTCCTCTCAAGCCATTCATCGAGCCCAGTCCAAGCCACCTCACAAGTACACTTAACTCGATTACACATCTAATTAGGTG
>NW_018247312.1:0-932 GCF_001263595.1 Phalaenopsis equestris
TTCATGGGCTAGTAGCTTTCATGATTAAGGGACTCTCCAACAAATCTTTCGACAAGCTACTCAGTAAAGCCAGCAGTCTTCAAGAAGAAACGAAGCACATGGAGCCGCATGAAAAGGCTAAGGTAACTAGAGTGTTAGAAAATAAATCAGGGGTAGTCGCAACTGTTAATAAAAGAAAGCAGTCGATAAAGATATATGCAGAAGATCATCATCAGTCTTCGTCACGGTACTCTCAGAAACAGAGCAGTCAATCCAACCAACGGCCGTCTCAGGAGGGATCACATCGAACAGCGGGTAAAAGAATATCCTTGTTAGAGCGACATAAAGTAGTTTATTCCTTCAAAGATGAACTTGTACCTAAAATATTCAAAAGCTTGATGAAGAAACCAGAATTCAAACTGTCTGATCCAAGGAAACCCGAAGAGATGGATAAGAAGAATGAACCAAATTATTACCCGTACCACTGGTTGCTTGGACACACTATAGACAAGTGTTTTGTCTTTAAAGACTGGCTCGAGAAGAACCTCAAAGAAGAGAATATAACAATCCCAAAGAAGTATTTGAGAGAACTTGAAAAAGGTTCCATAAACATGATTTCAGCTGAGTCAATCTCCCCAATTGATCCATATGTCGGAACAGATGGATGGAGTACAACTTGGGTTGAACTTAAGAAGGTCCTCAATCAGATACAGGATTCATCGAAACAAGCTTCTACAATTACCGAAGAAGGATGGAATGAGGTATGGAGCAGATCATCCAAGAAGATACTGAACAAGCTATAGTCTGCATCGAAACAAACCTCCATTCAGAGTCTGCAGCATACCGAACCCGAGATGAAGATTTTGCCAGAAAATCCGTCATCGTCAAAGACAAAGAACAAGAAAAAGAAGAGCATCACTGCCAAGATTGATAGCACGGGGGGTAGGATAGGG
>NW_018247312.1:2398-2934 GCF_001263595.1 Phalaenopsis equestris
ATTGGTGATGAAGAAAGTTCTGAAGATGAGATAATGATGACAAAGCAGAAGAAACCTCAGTACGAGATATCCTTAGAAGATACAGAGAAGAATGAATATGAAACAATTTATGATCGGATAAACCACTGTGTGAATACTTTGACCCTTACTCCGATTCACACGCAAAAGGTTGAGACTTTAGAAGTCAAGGAAGTCCGTATTGTTGGTTCAAAACCGATCAAATTTTACCATGCTTCTACCTCTACTGAGCTTGAAAAACATGTAAATTTGGATGTTGATTCTAATGAATTAGTGGATTACCTTTTGGTTACTTCTCGCCTTGTGTTCAAAAGTTAATTCAACAGGGACACTTAACAAAATAAATGCCAAAAGATAAATTTCAACTTTTTGAAAAATTATGGAATGCTAAAATTCGAGCTCCCATTTCAAAAGAAGGTCTCGGATTTAGTACGGTTGGACCAGTCGATGATTCTGAATTTTGCATGGTTGTTACTAGTGAGTTAGAAGAGGATTGCCTCGATGTGGAGGATGACTCT
>NW_018247312.1:4161-5794 GCF_001263595.1 Phalaenopsis equestris
GTCGTCTAATACCGACGGAGATAAGGTATCCACCTATTAAGAAGCATTGTCTGACACTAATTTTCGCCGCTCAAAAGCTTAGACATTACATGCTTTCTCATAAGATCACCCTAATTTCAAAAGTTAACCCATTACAATAGTTGATGACCCGACCAATACTCTCCGGACATTTAGCGAGATGGTCAATGATCTTATTTCAATTTGATATAACTTTTGTGCCCCTCTGTGCTATCAAGGGATAGATTTTAGCAGACTTTCTCGCTGCACACCCACTACCAGCTGGGTCCCTACTAAACAAGCAGATACTACAAATGGAATTTTTTAGTGCGTAGTGCTGGGAAATGTACTTCGATGGTGCTCCGTCAGCCAAGAAAGACAAAAGATCAGGCACAATTATACCAAGCAAGACAGGAATCAGTTTGGTCTTTATTACGCCAGATAAGGGTATGTTGAGGTTTTCGTACCACCTGACAGAGCTGTACACCAACAATGAAGCAGAATATGAAGCCTTAATCACCAGATTGCAATTGGCAATTTCAATTGATATAACAAACATTGCCATTTCTGGTGACTCTCAACTCGTCATTCAGCAAGTCGCCGGGCAATACAGAATTCTGAAGCCAAGATTAGCAGAATACCATCAGTACGTGATGAAGCTCCTGGAGCAGATTCCTTAGGTGACTTTCTACCGGATTCTTCGGGGAGATAATGCTCATGTCGACGCTCTAGCAAAACTCACTAAGGAAATGGCGCGTCCCCTGAAGGATTCCATCAAAGTCACGGTGCAAGGAAGACGAGTCTTGTCTCAAAAAGTCTTCGAAACTCTACAAACTTAGAAAAGAAGAAATAATAAATACAGTTACATATGTCAATGAAGATTGGCGCAAGCCATTAATAGAATATTTGCATACTGGAAAGTTACCGGAGGACAAGTTTGA
Organism: Phalaenopsis equestris; assembly: GCF_001263595.1. Lineage (NCBI taxonomy): Eukaryota > Viridiplantae > Streptophyta > Magnoliopsida > Asparagales > Orchidaceae > Phalaenopsis > Phalaenopsis equestris. Next base: position 5,100 of record NW_018247312.1, read on the forward strand.
GGAGCACCACATCACAAGAAGGGTCATGTCTTATGCCCTGGTGAGAAATGTTCTCTATAGAAGATCGTTCGACCAAATGTGGCTACGGTGTTTGAGCAGAGCCGAGGCACAAAATATTGTCAAAGAGGTACATGTCAGATTGTGTGGCGCTCACTAGTCGGGACCAAAAATGAAAATAAAGATCAAAAGACTCGGATATTATTGGTCAGCAATGATGTCCGATAGCATGGATACAGCCAGAAGATGTCACTAATGCCAAGTGCATGGGGTGGTATTACACCAGCCTCTGAATGTGCTACACCCAACTATTGCCTGGTGGCCATACGAGTGTTTGGGCTCGAACATAATAGGTCTGATAGACCTTCCATCTTCTAAAGGACACAAGTTTATACTTGCCACTAAAAACTACTTCTTCAAATGAGCTGAGGCAGTACCGTTACGTGAGGTTACGACACAACACGTCCTTCAATTTTTCAAAGGCCAAATTATCTATCGTTTTGGAGTACCGCGAAGAATAATCTCTGACAATGGGACAACTTTCAAAAGCATGAAGATCAACAATTTTGTCAGAAGACATGGGATAGATTGAAGATACTCTACAATTTACTATCCCAAAGCAAATGGTCTGGCTGAAGCTTTCAACAAGACACTGGTACAAATTTTGAAGAAAACACTGGATGAAAATAAAAGGGATT
>NW_018247312.1:5824-6436 GCF_001263595.1 Phalaenopsis equestris
ACGCTCGTGTACGGGACCGAGGCCGTGCTACCGCTAGAAATCCATACACCATCTCTCAAAGTCGTCGTTGCCAACCAACTCAAAACAAAGAAAGCGCAAAACTCAGACTTGAAGAACTGGAGAGTCTTGAGGGAAAATTATTGAAAGCACAGCAACATTTGGAGCTCTACCAGGCAAAGATGGTACAATCCCATGACAAAGATGGTACAATCCCATTTAAAATTGGTGACCTCGTACTTGTGCGCAAAAGACTTATTCTTGCTCGCCGCAAAATAGGTGGAAAATTCGAGCCAACTTGGGAGGGACCATTTGTCGTTGAGAAAGTTTATAAAGTAGGAGCATACAAGTTAGTGGACTTTCGTGGTGAAAGACCCATGTTATCGATAAATGGACGATACCTAAAAACCTATTACGCAGCCTGATGTCGCCTGCCTCCGCTTGCCTCTGGTTGCTTTGAAACTTTGAAACTTTGATTGTTTTAGGGTTATCTATATGGACATATGTCTATGACCGGGTCCTTTAACAATGAACAAAACATAAATAAAAAATAACCATAAATGAATAAATAACAAAACAAATTTCTTTTAAAAAAATCAACCAATTAAAATTAAC
>NW_018247312.1:6776-13940 GCF_001263595.1 Phalaenopsis equestris
TCCGATTCCGCGTTGCTTTAGGAACCCCTCCTATTGCAATCTTTCGAATCAAATTCAACGATATTCTTGAGTTTGAGGAAATAAGCCCTTCGATTAATTCAAGACATCCTATTCTCATTTTTGAATCAGTCCTAATATGCTGATTCATTACATTCGAGGTCGGACCTTATATTCCGACACCTTCTTTTGAGAATTGACCTACATTTCAATTCTCATTTCTGAATCAGTCCTAAATTTTTTATTCTTTACATTCGAGGTTGGTCCTCACATTCCGACAGTTCTTTTGGGAATGGACCTACACACATCTTCACAATTCCGAATCAGTCCTACATTTCAGATTCATTACATTTGAGGTCGGTCCTTAAATTTCAAAGCTTTCTTTTAGGAATTGACCTACATTTCCATTCTCATTTCCAAATCAGTCCTACATTTCTGATTCTTTACATTTGAGGTCGGTCCTTACATTCTGACACTTTCTTTTAAGAATTGACCTACATTTCAATTCTCAATTCTAAATGAGTCCTACATTTCTGATTCATTATATTTGATGCCGGTCCTTACATTCCGACATTTTCTTTTGAAAATTGACCTACATTTCAATTCTCATTTCTAAATCAATCCTATATTTCCAATTCTTTACATTTGAGGTCGGTCCTTACATTCCGACACTTTCTTTTGAGAATTGACCTACATTCCATTTCTCATTTCTGAATCAGTCCTACATTTCTGATTCATTACATTCGAGGTCGGTCCTTACACTCCGTGTCTCTCTCTCTCTCTCTCTCTCTCTCTTTGAGTTGATATTTGAATTTCAATTCCCACCTCAGGGTCAATACTTACATTTTAACTCCCATCCTTTGGAAATCATTGAAATTTCATAACTCAAAATTCACTCTCCAATCCCCTGCGAGAGTCCCTACTTATTGACTTAATCAAACACTCACCTGCTAATTCTTCAGCAGAAATAAATCACACACACAACTCTACGCATACTTATGGGTCTTTTGACTTAGGAGTTTGTATTGGCTTTTGTTGATCTCGTCGGTCAACGCCAATAGGCGTGGTGTGCTTGCCCAGCACACCCCCCTATTGGGAGTCCATTTGTTGACAACATTTTTGGTTGAGGTTTAGTTTTTTCCTCTTTAGTAGCCAAAGGTCTAGCCATAGGATTTTCTTATTGACTATTCGTAGAAAACTAGATATGGAACCCTTACCACTGGAAACTCCAAACTCTTCTCCACTCAACTTGAAGTTCCACATAGTGCTCTCAACCTCTAGCACTTAGTAGGTGGGGTCACTGTGGGGGAAACTCAAAATGAGTCACCCTTAGGATTTTTGGACCTTAGGGTTGACCTTGGATGTTGGTCTGGAGCTAAGGTACTCACTACACTTATCTACACTCACAATCACTCACTACCCTAAACTCAAATTTCTAGCCTAGATTCCTTGATCTTTTGGGATACTCATGTAGATGGTCCTCTAAACCTACTAGCCCTAAGCTATGATTTAGCTAAGACTCCATGGCTTATTGGTGATGGTTGGTACCTCAAATCTCCCCACATCCCACTACCTCAAATCTACCAAAATACCAATCTTGGCCTTTTACCCCTAAAACACCCCCAAATTACCAAAATACCTCTCCATAGCTAAAAATCTCCAAAATTCCAAAAATTCCAAGAAAATCCCAATAAATCCCAAATATTCCAAATTTTATTTCTCTCAAATACCACATGATCCAATTTGGCCAATTTGAGCATCTTTAACCAAAACCCCCAAATTTGCCTTTAAAGATCCACATTTCCCCAAATCCATCTCAAATGTCCATCAATTTGATCCCAATTGACCCCAATTCCAATCATATACTCAAATTCACTTTTTATATGACCAAAATAAACCAAATTCAAGCTCAATTGGTCCATGATGTGAACTCAATTTTGATTTGAGTCAAAACCCCATCTTTGACCATATGACCTAATCTCACCAAATTGAACCCCTAGCCTAGTCAATTGGCCCTAATTAATGTTGTAAAATCTTGATAACATTATTATACATCAAAATCAACCATCAATTGGCCTTGGTGAAGCCTCATATCCATTTGATTTTGGCCTAAATCCAAAATTCCCAAATTTAGCCCCAAGTTGGCTAAGTCCCCAAATTTCACCCGATTGATTGCCTTAACCCCCAAATTGGCATCCAATTTATGTTGATAACTCTTCATGAGGTCTCTATTGACCTTTTACAATAATTAATTTGTACTCAACCCAAGGCTAACCCAGGCTAGACCCAAGCCTAGCCCCACATTTCAATTCTCAATTCCGAATCAGTCATACATTTGAGATTCATTACATTTGAGGTCGGTCCTTACATTTTGACGCTTTCTTTTAGGAATTGACCTACATTTCCATTCTAATTCTGAATCATTCCTACATTTCTGATTCTTTACATTTGAGGTCGGTCCTTACATTCTGACACTTTCTTTTAAGAATTGACCTACATTTCAATTCTCAATTCTGAATCAGTCCTACATTTCTGATTCATTATATTTGATGTCGGTCCTTACATTTTGACACTTTCTTTTGAAAATTGACCTACATTTCAATTCTCATTTCTAAATCAATCCTATATTTCCGATTCTTTACATTCGAGGTCGGTCCTTACATTCCGACACTTTCTTTTGAGAATTGACCTACATTCCATTTCTCATTTCCGAATTAATCCTACATTTCTGATTCATTACATTCGAGGTCGGTCCTTACACTCGGCCTCTCTCTCTCTCTCTCTCTCTCTCTCTCTCTCTCCCTCTCATTGCGTATTTTAAATTCCAACCTCAGGGTCAATACTTACATTTTAACTCCCATCCTTTGGAAATCATTGAAATTTCATAACTCAAAATTCACTCTCCAATTTCCTGCGAGAGTCCCTACTTCTTGACTTAATCAAACACTCACCTTCTAATTCCCCAGCAGAAAAAATCACACACACAACTCTACTTATACTTATGGGTCTTTTGACTTAGGAGTTTGTATTGGCTTTTGTTGATCTCGTCATTCAACGCCAATAGGCGCGGTGTGCTTGCCCAGCACACCATACCTATTGGGGCATATTGGGGGTCCATTTGTTGACCTCATTTTTAGTTTAGATTTAGTTTTTCTTCTTTAGTAGCCAAAGGTATAGCCATAGGATTTTCTTATTGACTATTCCTAGAAAACTAGATATGGAACCCTTACCGCTAGAAACTCCAAACTCTTCTCCACTAAACTTGAAGTTCCACATAGTGCTCTTAACCTCTAGCACTTAGTAGGTGGGGTCATTGATGGGGAAACTCAAAATGAGTCACCCTTAGGATTGCTAGACCTTAGGGTTGACCTTGGGTGTTGGTCTGGAGCTAAGGCACTCACTACACTTATCTACACTCACAATCACTCACTACCCTAAACTCAAATTTCTAGCATAGATTCCTTGATCTTTTGGGATACTCATGTAGATGGTCCTCTAAACCTACTAGCCTTGGGCTATGATTTAGCTAAGACTCCATGGCCTATTGGTGATGGTTGGAACCTCAAATCTACCAAAATACCCATCTTGGCCTTTTACCCCTAAAACACCCCCAAATTACCAAAATACCCCTCCATAGCTAAAAATCCCCAAAATTCCAAAAATTCCAAGAAAATCCCAATAAATCTCAAATATTGCCAATTTCATTTCTCTCAAATACCACATGATCCAATTTGGCCAATTTGAGCATCTTTAATCAAAGCCCCCAAATCTGCCTTTAAAGATCCAAATTTCCCCAAATCCAACTCAAATGTCCATCAATTTGATCCCAATTGACCCCAATTCCAATCCTAGTCAATTGGCCCCAATTAATGTTGTAAAATCTTGATAACATTCCTATACATCAAAATCAACTATCAATTGGCCTTGGTGGAGCCTCATATCCATTTGATTTTGGCCTAAATCCAGAATTCCCAAATTTAGCCCCAAGTTGGCTATGTCCCCAAATTTCACCTGATTGATTGCCTTAACCCACAAATTGGCATCCAATTTATGTTGAAAACTCTTCATGAGGTCTCTATTGACCTTTTAAAATAATTAATTTGGACTCAGCCCAAGGCTAATCCAGGCTAGACCCAAGCCTAGCCCAACATGACCAAATCGATTAAAGTTCAAGATTCCATCAAATTGACCTATTAATTGAACTCAAAACCAATTCCATCCTTCACCAAAGTTTTTCCTTATAATCACTTACACAAAATAAAAAAATTAATTGGGCCAATTGACATGGCTAACCTAGCCCAAACCCAAGTTTTGGTCATTTGCACCCACTTGGACCCATGCACTAAACGTGACCTAACCACCCTAAAGTCACCAAATTAACTCCACCAAAGCCATTAGTTGGACTTAGTGACCAGTCCAAACACCATGAAATCACCTATATCAAGCCAAGGACCAAAGGTTCCCCAAATTAAGGGATATTATTTCCAAAAATGCACAAGCTTAAGATATCTTTGCCAAATCAAAGCACATTTGCATTAAATTGCTGTGATGGTTTCCTCTGGGTTCCCTGAGCTCCTAGCCACCTCCCCCTGGCTGGCAGGCCAGTCTAGTGGCCGAAAAAGCCCAAAACCAAGAGCTACCCCCATGGCATCTCACCCAAATCAAACCTAGAGGCCAGCTCATCCAAATCAAACTATGGAGCTCCTCTACCCTCCACCTAAGCACCAGATTACACCTCCTAATTAGCCAAGACAGCCACCATAACCCATTTTTATAAAAAGCCACCTCCATGGCCATTGATCTAAGTTCTAAAATTTCCTTAGAGAGGTCTATCCAAACTTCATACAGAGCTTCCCTAAGATCCCCTTAGTGCATTCCAACCACTTTCCCTCACCCATTCCCTTTGCCGAAGCCCAATTTTGAGCTCGAAACCCTGCCGGAAACCAGGACAGAACCCAATACACCTCCACACTCCCCCAAACTTTAATTCCTTATGCCTACACCTTCACAAGAGTGAAAGAAGCAAGAGCCTCATCAAATCCCCCTTCCACAGAGCCTCTTCCATAGCTCTAGACAGCTTCTTTTGATTCTCCATTTACTTAAGCTTGATTTCATGGTACCTTAACCATATGGATGTGTTTGTCTCACTTAGACGAGTCCATAAGATCAAACCCGAAGCGATTTGGTTGAGTCTAGGCTGAGATCTTAAAGTTTTAGTGTGGACGGGTACGGGACCATTCTATCGGGGACGATGACGGGGAGTCGTTTGATCAAGCGTGTATCGAATGAATGGAGGAGATTGAGCCGGACAGCTTTTCGGAACATAAACCGCGGGCTGAGTCAGCATCTACGTGGATGGTGGCGTCCAACCAGAGCGTGCCACGCATGCCTTCGGAGCTGCCTAGGATCTAGTCAGCACGCGCTGTTTAAATAGATAAATAGGGCTTTTCTTTTTTATTTAAATACCCTTAACTTAGAAAATTCATAACTTTTTGTAGAAAAATCACAAAAATTAAATAAAATACCCACTTGCTTAGTGAACAAAGGAGAACAATGTGAAATAAATTTCAAGTCCATTTCGTGCATATTTTAATTTTAGTTAATTAAACAATGTTTTGAATCATTTTATTTTTCATGCATAATGGCACATCACCTTGGCTTGTAATGTTAGCATATTTTACCCTCTGTCAGGGGAAGTATTCTCTGATTTTTCCAAAGTCAGAGGAGCTTCCTATACAGAGACCCATATTTTCAAGATATTTCACTTTATTTCTTTAAAATAATCATGGAAATTAGCATATTGATTATAAAAATCCTAAAAAAATTCTGGAAAGTCCACCATGACTAGAGAAACCATTAGAAATAATTTCATGGGTTAAGTCATTTAAAATGTTCTTAAATTTTACAAATACTAAATCACTAAGATAATTAATTTTGAAAAATTTAAACATTTAAATGACTTCATTTTTTATCTCCACTATGATTTATGATCCAAAGAACTCATCATAAAAATTTCAAAATATTTTGAGTTCATTTGACACCTTAAGTTGATTTTTAAAGATAAATACCACTTTTAACACTTAAATGATTTTTAAAAATCAAAATATAACTCAAAAAATTATGAAACTTAGTTTTTTGAGTTATTTGTGATCAGGGGTATTTTTTTTTAAAAATAAAATGATATTTAAGATAAAAATTTGATTTTTAGCCTATTTTAAATATTTTAAAAAATTAAAAATTCATAAAAATCACAAAAATAATAAAACTCATCAAAATGTTCTAAATTGTTTCCTAATCACTTAGGAACAATTAGATTATTTTTCCTGATTTTCTAAATAAAGATATTTATTTTCAAAGCTTAAAAATAGTTTTTAAAAGGCTAAAAATAAGTTTTTCACTAAAATAGTTTCAATAAATCAAAGAAAAATCTGAAAAAATATAAAATTTGCTCCTCAAAGTTTTTTGACCATAGAGAGATTTTTCAAAAATACAAAACTTAATTTTCACCACTTAAAATATTTTGTTTTTATTAAATGACCCAGAATATAAAACAATTCTAGTAAATCACAACGAATTCAAAAAATTGTGAAATTTGATCCAAAGACTTATGTGGTCTAGGTCTACCTCCAATAAAAATTTTAAGGGATTATAATTTACCTTGGTCAAGTTAGGAATTTTCTTTGAAAAATCCTATCTTTACATGAAAATAATTTAGAATAAAAATTTTAAAGTCATTTGAATTGAGTTTGACAAATTATGAGATGTTAAAGCCTTAGGAGAAAATGTGTAATTTTGGAAATTTAGCCTTAATTAACATTTAGGCTTAAGTCAAGGAGGGAAATGGGTAACCTCTGATCTTAATCAATTTATTTTAATTAACATTCAGGCTTAAGTCAAGGAGGGAAATGGGTAACCTCTGATCTTAATCAATTTATTTGATGCTTGAAACACAAGGGGTTAATTGGTAGAAACCAATTTCACTTTCCTCATTAAAAAGATAAGTTAATAAATTTCTAAATTATTAAGATTTGGAAGTTTATTAAAATTAGATGATCCCGAACTTAGGGGTATAAATTTTGAAGTCAATAATTAATTAATTTAATACCCCAATCTTGATTTTCAATTAAAATTGAAATCATGAATCATGACCACTTAAATCTTAACCTT
>NW_018247313.1:0-1290 GCF_001263595.1 Phalaenopsis equestris
TTTGGTGATATTGCACTTTAAGGGAAGGTATTTTTACGTTTTATTGCTGGTTATTGATTTTTAGGACTTGAAGCAAAAAGGAAGCAAAAATGCTAGAATTTAGAGTCAAAATGACATTTTTAAATAAATGCTCAGCGCCGACAACGCCAAGAGCAGCGCCGACGACGCAGACCAATAGACAGAATGTGAATTTTACTTAGCGCCGACCGTGCCAGAAGTAGCGCCGACGGCGTAGTTTGACAGAGAGCATCGAATTACATTGTGGAACACTGGCGCCAACGACACCAATGTCAATTCAGCCCCTGTTTCTAGAAGATTCAACGAATTTAGATGCTTTTTTAATAGTTTTTGGAGGCACATATTGGAGAACCGACTCTAGGCTTTATTTGGGGCCAAAATTGATTAGAAAAGTGACTCTTCCTAACATCTCATTTTCTCAATTCAACCTTCTACGCATCACACATTTTTACATTTTTCATTCTACAATCATTTAGAGTTTCTTGTTCTTATAATTTAGAGTTTTGTGGTGAGATTAAGTGTGAATTCTTCTCTAAGAGTGTTGGAGAAGGAAAAAAGTGAGAGATTTCTTCTTCCTACATTTCCTAGAATAGGCTACAAGGGATTTGCTTTGAGAAAGAGTTTCAGATAAATGTTATTTGTTTATTAGTGTTGTATGAACTTTCTTTTATATATGAAATTTATATTTTGTTGTATCTTTCTCATGAAGTCTGAATAGTTTACTTTATCTTTCTCCCTACTATGAGATATGGTGAAATAAAGAGATAATATGGATGTGTCAATATTAAAACATAAAATAAATTGTGATGATTTTTCAACTCCGTACTTAATTTACTTTTCGATCTGGTCAATTGAATTGTTAAAATGTGTTGTGAAACATATGATCTGGGAAATGGAGTATGAGTTCTACAACAGAGTGAGGATCACATTTGATTCCATAAAAGAGAATTTTGTTCATGGAATTAAGTGTCAATAAATAGAAAAATATACTTTGTTGGGTGTAGAATTGGAGAACCTTTAGGGTGACAGACTAAAATCCCTAATTTGGTCTTAGTGTTTAAAAACTAAAGCGAGAGTTAGCCTTCAGATGAAGGGAAGTGGCAGCTCTGGAGTGGGAGCCAGTATCCTCCTAGTTTAGCCATGGATTTAAGGACTAAACTTGGGATTAGCCAATAATTTTCAATAACATTATATCAGGGTAGAGAATTAAAAATGCTCCTATTTGGCACAATACATATTAAAACCATTTATCTCATCTCATTTTACCAAAAT
>NW_018247313.1:1373-2523 GCF_001263595.1 Phalaenopsis equestris
TTAAATAATTTAGTTATGATAATATCTCAACATTTGAAATTAGTGACATAAATTTTTTTTAACTTTCTGTGAATTTCCTAGTAAATTTATCATTTCAAATTTAAACCTTCCTCATTGGATTGATATTTGGGGCTTAAATAGAAAGTCCTTTATTACTTAATAACGATATGTATACTTGCGTAGAATCTCAACATTAATTGCTTAAATTTCTTATTAATAAAATACTGTATCGAGTTTTTGGCACCGTTACATAGCAGAGTAAACTATATAATTTTTACATAACTATATTCTCGGAATCAGGATCCTAACCAGTGTTGCTATAATCAACTTCAACCCCCTTCCCCCCCCCCCCCCCCCCCCCCCCCCCCCCCCCCCCCCCCCCCCCCCCCCCCCCCCCCCCCCCCCCCCCCCCCCCCCCCCCCCCCCCCAATAATACTTGAACAACAACAAACTTGTCACTTCAAGTGCAAAACCTTAAACCTTGAATCTGGAGATGTCACTTTAATGAGCAGTCAGAGTAAGCTGAAGTAGATAGAGGGCAGCATTCCACAATGAATAGCACTACTACACAAGCTAGAACAAACTTAAGGTTAGCCAATGTTTTTTGCTAGCATCGGGAGGGGGTAAAGAATAGGTATGTCCATATTTGTCACATTACATCATTTCATATTTTTAATGATTAAATTCCTACACTGATTAAGATGTCTTTGCATGGGGAAATATCTTTTCTTAATACTCAAACTCTTTTAAACTTTAGTAGTATTTTAAACTTTATTCTTACTTTCTGCTTTAATTTAGATTGCACATTATTTTAGTTTTAATTTTTTACAAATATCTCGACACCATTCTCCCAACTTTGTTATCTGAAATTTAGATAGATGTTTCTCTAAGTCATTATTAAAAAGTTATAGCTTTCTTTGTGGGTTCAATACTGAGGTTTTTTAAGAAAGTTCTATATTACTTGAAACGATACGTATACTTGTGTAGTACATATTGTGTGAAGGCTTATTATTTCTTTTCTAAATCATTTTATTTATTCACACTAGCCGCTAAATATACTTTGGGCCAAGTTTTTGGCAATCTCTTGGAGTATAAAATATCTGTGTAATTGCAGGTTAGATCAGATTAGCAAAAGTTAAATAGGAGAGAT
>NW_018247314.1:0-650 GCF_001263595.1 Phalaenopsis equestris
GATGAAAGGAGACTACTTGCAAGGAAGTCGTAAGGTCCGCCGAGACGACCAAGCCAAAAGAGAACTGGAGGGTGGCTGCTCACTATCTACCAACCTATGAGATGATTCTTTGGAAGGATGTTTGAACCTTCAATATTTGACTCATAGTATAAGAGTTGTCTATCTTATATGAAAATTTATCTAGCGGGCAAGATGATTCGAAGCAAGAGTTATCGTCACAAGTAAGTTTAGATGAGTACATATGTTCAATACTCTTCTTTTGAATTAGAGATGATAAAGTTAAAAAGTTGATTGTTGTAAATGACAACAATAGTTCATTGATAACAGTCGTAGTCTGATTGTAAATTTGTAATGAGTGTAGGTCTCAGTGATAGCAGACTATAAGGGGTGTAGTTGATTGTTGTACAGGCAGTAGTCCACCATGAGTGTTGTAGATGGTGGTTGTGGCGCCAACTTGTCGTATAGGCCCATTGTAATAAACCTCCAACTTAGTGTCAAATTTTTTGTCGACGCAATTAATGGCTTTGGATTTGCAGCTGACTAGCTGTAAACATGGATGCTAATAATTTGCGGAGAGTTGCGTCGCTCTTTGCGTCAGGTTTGTGCATTATTTGGCATCGTAACATGTTCACTTGATAGCATTAGATCAA
>NW_018247315.1:0-426 GCF_001263595.1 Phalaenopsis equestris
TAAAATTTACTTTTTTTACATTTATACCAACTAAAGCTTTCATATCATATAAAAAATAACACTATTGGAAATCTTAAACAAGTGAAACACACCATTTTTTGCATAGGTAAGGTGACATAGATATAAAAGAAAAAAGTTTGGTTGTTAGAGATGTAAATACATAGGACTTAGTTGGTATGTATAAAAATGAATAATATTATAGCTTGAGTTTGGAGAAGAGAATATTTCACCAGAGTTTTACTAATGAACACCACCCCTGATATTCATATGACCTTAGTGTGGAAGGAATCGCTAGAGCATCGGAGTGAATGGTTGCAAGAGTAAAAGAGAGGAAATATTGTTCTATCATGCGCAGTTGGTATTCTAAGGCATTTGCATAAGCTTATCCATGGATTTATGTTGGCTACTCTTCGATGTTGTTATGTT
>NW_018247316.1:0-335 GCF_001263595.1 Phalaenopsis equestris
GAGACACATCCTTTCATGATAATTTTCGTCCATGGCCACCTATTAAGCCAATTGGTGCTTCAAAAAACCTCTTCAAAATCCATGAAAAATGATTTTACTCGTCTAGTAACTGTCACTGGAGCTTAAGCGAGGGTCTCGACGCTTAGGCGCGACCTTCTCTGTTTAACTGGCGCTTAGGCGCCAAAACTCTTTTGCATAATTTTTCACCTTTTTGCACCAAATTTGATCCTTTTTCACTCCTTTAAGCATTTTTTTCCATTTTTACTTGTATCTACAAGAAAAATACAAAAATACCTATCGTTAAAGTGAAATATCTCAAAAATAAGTATAAAAAT
>NW_018247317.1:0-3489 GCF_001263595.1 Phalaenopsis equestris
CCAACCAGCTGAAGCCCATATATAAGGGTATACCCTAATTCATACAAATAGAAATACTCACAGAACAATATAACAGGTGCAGTGAAACACAGATCCAATGCATTCAAGGGATTTGCTCATCTGCAATTCTCGCGATATTACCAAAAAAAAAAAATCGACAGTGCACTGGAACACAAATCCAATGCATTCCCAAATAATCCGGCAGAGACATTCTCAAGAAAACCCTAAACCATTAACCGAGTCTTGCAAAAAGAATAGAAAGACAATCGAATCGATGTTCGCAAGGAGAAGATCGAGCCATAAAACCCAGAAAGCATGGCAACACATAGATCTCACCAGAGGAACGAGAGAGAATCGATGTTTACAAGGGAGAAGATCGGGCATGGAGAGGACGAGGGAGAGCGCGAGAGAGATCACCCAAGAGCACGGGAAGAATTCGAGCCCTAAACACCAGTAGAAAGCATAGCAACACATAGATCTCACCAGAGGAACGAGAGAGAATCGATGTTTACAAGGGAGAAGATCGGGCATGGAGAGGACGAGGGAGAGCGCGAGAGAGATCACCCAAGAGCACGGGAAGAATTCGAGCCCTAAACACCAGTCGCGAACACCGAACGCAGGGGAAACCCCGCGATCGACTCTTAGCACAAAAAAAAAATGCGCGTCGCGACGTTTATGAAACGTCCGCTAAATGCTTTATCCAAACAACATAACGGCTTTCTCAAAACGCCGCCGCACCTAAATAACAAAAAGATGTCATACTACTAAAAAATCTAAAAGTTCAATTCAAAATACTCTAATACATAAAGAGATGATAAGTTATTTGAAGCAAATGACTATAATAATAAGGATAACCATGACAATCAACAAGCCTAGAATGATGTTTTTGGTCAAGTTTTCGTGACAATCTCCTCTCCATCCGCGTATCTCTCCTGCAATGATCACGGTCTAGAGGGACCTCGTCAGTGTCATCAACCAAATTGAAAAAGTCTCAATCACAACATCTACTCTACCTCAACATATCTCAACATAGATATATATATGAGCACTGTTTTACAGTTTCTCTGAGAAATTTTGATGGTCGATTTGTTTGCCCTTGCCTCTACTTAGTGTAAAATAACATTTTGAGATGAGAATGTTGAGCACTGCTTCAATTTTTTAAATTTTTCTGGGACTTTTATGAATGAAATTGCATTTGTTTTGGTGCAAAGTTGAAGTTTACAAAATAGATAAGTTAGCAACCTTACTGTAAAATTACAAATTCGGAGGTGCTCTTGCAACCTTAGTGCATAATTGAACACGCCTAACTATTGAATCATTACAATTCTCCTCTGTTCTTTTGGTTTTCTCACAAAAATTTCATTAGGATAAGCATATCTTATAAGATATTTATATGTAGAATGTTGCATGAGCTTGATAACAAGTTGATATAGAATAATCAGAGTATCAATTTAAATAACAGACTAATTCTTCATTTAATTTTGGGGTTTTAAAATTGAGTTTATGGTCCAGGTTATGGTCTAATATGAAATTGAGTGAATCTGAAATTGCTTGGCTCGAATCTGGCCCGAAAATTAAATATGTCTGAAAGTCCACTCCGAACATGACTCGTCTTCAACCTGTTGACCTGACCCGTATAAGCCATTTAAAATGAAGCATAGGAGTAATTAATGCTCAATTCAGGCCAAACTCGGGTTGACTTTGAGCCATTTTTTGTTCGATTGGTCAACCCAAACTCGACCCGAAAGATTAAATGGGTTAGAATTCGTAACCTAAAACTAAACTGAAAAATATTTGGGTCAACCTGAATTTAAATTTTTTGATTCGAGTTCAAGGCAGGTTGGTGTGTTGGGTCAACTTTTGACCCCCTTAATTTAATTAACTTCATTTACTAGTTAGGTCTATTGTACCATCTCCATTCGTTTGGGCATTCTTGTGTTAGTTGTTACATTCCGTCAACCTTCTTTGTTAACATCTTCTTTATGTCCAGCAAAAACGGCGAGGCTGAAGCAGGCGAAAGAAGAGGCGGAGAAAGAGGCTGCTGAGTTTCGTGCCCAGCTGGAGGCTGAATTTCAGAAGAAACTCGCAGAGGTAAGGTTTAATTGTGCTTTGATAATTTTCATATCATGTAATTACTGGCTGCTAAAAAGGCTATAGTTGGTTAAGTAGATTCTGAATTTAAAAACTGATGTCGATTGAAGTCTGCAGTCCTACTGGACCTTCAGGATAATTGTCTTTCTTGTGATGTAAAATCTATTTTCTTATATCTCAGTAAGTCATGATTTCGGCCTTTAAACTATCCACCCAAATATTTTCATTACATAAAAAAGATGACTATATTAACTTCTTCAAAGTGCAATACATTTTTTCATGCATATGGTTTGGTATGATTAAGACACTGAAGTGCTGCATTACTATATTTCACAATTTATACAATAGATATATAATTGCATACGACTTATACGGTATGTATGTAAATCCTCCTTATTTATTTGGTGTTTGACCATGTGAACCTAAGCTTCTTTTTAGGCTGCCTTTTTGCTTATAGCAAGGCATTTGAAACCCATTTTCTTGGATCAACCACACAGGATCTTTTGTAGTCACTGTCCAATCTTCTGTAATCCTACATCCATAAAATTAAAATTACGAACACGAAGAACCACAATATCTTGATCGAGAGTTTTCTCAGTTATTTTTCTGGGTACGATTGTCGAGAAACCCCTAAAATAAAAATAAATCCTATCAAAAGCCCATGTGTTTATTTTTGTTCAAACCAAGGAAGATTTACATACATACCGCATAATTCATATGCATTTACATTTCTAAAGCCTAAACTTCGATTTTCACATGCATGCCATTCTACCCATGCATGAAAAAGGAGTATTTAACTTTTTATAAAAGCTTTGGGTGATATAAATGTAAAAAGTAAAATTTAGTGGTTGTGAATCCATAAGAACTGGGGGGTGTTTATTTAAATGCCCACATTGGATGCGACATGCAATTAACACCAGAAACATTGAATAAAAATTCTGGAAGACGGTCATAATTATTTGTAATATTATAGAATTCCAGAAATTTCACATGTTGGGTTTTCTTGATTGTTGAAAACAGAGCAGTGGTGATAGTGGGGCAAACGTGAAGCGGCTGGAAGCGGAGACTGAGGCCAAAATCCAACGCCTCAACAACGAATCTGAAAGGATTTCTGCTGATGTCGTCCAAATGCTTCTCAGGCATGTCACCAAGGTCAAGAATTAGCTAAAAATAGTAAGTACTGGACTCTCTTCTGCCTTGTGCTTGTTTTTTTTTCTGGATTTTAGCTGCTTTGTTGTTCTTGTTTCTGACTTAAAATGGCTTATGTATTGTTGTATTATGTGTGCATTGTTGTATTATGTATGTAAGTTGTTGGGGCACTATGACAATTAGGAGTAAATGGTGGCATAACCTATTAGATATTTTAAATGGAAGCTATTAATAATTCCGGAGTTTTCA
>NW_018247318.1:0-866 GCF_001263595.1 Phalaenopsis equestris
GGGAAACTTTCTGTTACTTCATTGCAGTAGCCATTATTCTGGTGATTCGAGAATTCTATACCAATTTTTTGAGTGATAATGGATGATCACATTTATGTTCAAGGTAAGCAAGTCAAATTTACTCAAAGATGAATCAATAAATTTTATGGATTGAGAAATGCATTTCATTGTGAGTATGTTGCATTTGTGATGACGGATTCATCACTTGATGAAGTAATTGTCTATCTAACTGATGGAAGAGGAGAATGGAAAATTAAAAATAATCACAAAGTCAATTTCTCCAGTTCCATGTTAAATTTTCAATCTAAGGCATGACATTACTTCATCTCTGCAAAGTTGCTTCCAACTAATCACCTGAGTGAAGTAACTAAGGAAAGAGCAGTGCTGAATTTCTGCTTTCAACAAATGAAAGCACTGGATATTGGTGCTTTTATTGTGCATAATACTCATAGCATTGCTAGAAGTGGGACAGTTAGTGGTTTAGGATATCCTGCCCTGATTTTCACTTTATGTGAACAATCAGGAGTAGAATTAGGGAGAAATGAAGAAACATTGCAACCACTGAAACCCATTGAAAAACCCACTATGCATAAATTTGAATCAGCTGCAGGACCATCTACTTCTGGTTCTATTTCACTTGAAAATATTATGGAGCAGTTAATGATTCAACAATCAGATCTTATAGTAATGCAGAATAGAATAGGTAGTATAGAAGCCATAAATGCCTACAATAATGAATATAAGCAAAAAAGAGTCCAACACGATATTGCATATGAAGAGGCAATGATTAGATTCTTGAGGGGTGATCATACAGTAGAGTTTTCTACATGCCCCAGCTTCACGACTTATGTGCATGAAGATGAAGA
>NW_018247319.1:0-1446 GCF_001263595.1 Phalaenopsis equestris
ATTAAATAAGAAGTATGCGGCAAATTAATTTATATGTAGTTTGAATTATATTTTTAACTCTGTATTTATCTATCCTAATTTTAGAGGTGTTTTACGGCTATGGGATGCTGACCACTAGCTTAAATAACCCACGTGTATTATTATGTACCTTGTTATTTATTTGTCATGTGAAATTTAAAAATCATATTACTTTTTAATTACATTGATTTATTAAAAAAAATTTGTATACCACCTATAATAATCATATGACGCACTAGCCTAAGGTATAATTCATTTATGTGAAAAATCATAACAACAACATTCTTAAAATGTCATCATGATACCACCGAATTATCATCATTTATCTAAAGTTTAGTAACACTTTTGTTGAAGCAATTTTCAAACAAAGAATATTCATATAATAATCTATTGTTTCTCATATTAATGGAGCAGAAGATATGACTCATTGTATGAAAAATCACTATGCTTGATTGTATGAAAAGCCACAATATCATCATAAAATTATTATAATACCAACAAAATACCATAACAATATCTCAATTTCTCTAAAACTTGATAATACTTTTTATAATAATTTTCAAATAAAAATATTCATAACATCATAATCTATTCACATCAGTAAAGCAAAAGATATAGTTCATTTGTGTTAAAAATAATAACACCTATTTGGTAGCAATTTTCAAACAAACAAGGTTCATGATATCATAATATATTGTTTCTCACATTAATGAAGCAGAAGATATGATTTATTTGTGTGGATCACCAAAATATCGTCACAATAAAACTAAAATACCACCAAAATATCACAATAATATTACCAAAATTGAAAATACACAACACCATTATAATAACACAAAAGTAACACCACAATACTATCAAAATACTGTCAAAATATTATCATAATACAACCACAATATCATCAAAATATCATCATAATAATATTATTTCTCTAAGACTTGGTAATACATTTTGATAGCAATTTTTAAACAAAGAATGTTCATAACATTATAATTTATTATTTTTTACATCAGATGAGAATGTTCATTTGTGTAATTGTGTGAACACTAAAATACCACAACAATATTACCACAGTATCACCCAAATGCCACCAAAATGCCTTGAAAATACCACCACAATATCACAAATTCTCTAAAACTCAATAACACTTTTTTTGCAACAATTTTCAAACAAAGAATATTCGTAACATCATAATATATTATTTCTCATATTGGTGAAGCGGAAAATATTGCTCATTTATGTGAACCACCAAAATACTGCTACAATACCGCACAATACAAACAAAATATTACGACAATATCATCATAATACCAACACAATACTGTTAAAGCATCACTAAAATACTACCATAATATCGCTCTCTCTAAAACACTATAATATTTTTTATAGCAATTTTCAAATAAAGGTTAATAACATTATAATCTATAG
>NW_018247320.1:0-305 GCF_001263595.1 Phalaenopsis equestris
TATTTTTGTATATTGTTATGTAGGAAATCTACATTTCAACAAGTTGACAATAAAATAATAAAAATATTATTGTAATGCCTAAGCTCAAGAATCAAGAGACGTAACTCTAGAATCTAAAGTCATAGCTCCGTAATTTAGAGCCACAGTTCCAAAACCCATAGTTGCATTGCCAGGATCTAGTGTTGCTGTGTCATAATGAAACATAAAAAAATTGAGACCCCAGATCTCAGGCTCCAAAATCTAGCACTGCAACAACAAAATTTGGTGCCTCAAAACAAAAAATTATAGCCTATGAACTAGAATGA
>NW_018247321.1:0-2620 GCF_001263595.1 Phalaenopsis equestris
AGTGCTACAAAGAACATTGACTAATCCAAAGTTTGTTCCTCAATTTCGTGGTTATGCTGGGAGGATACTGACTGCCACTCCATAGCTCCCACTACTCCCTCCCCTAAGAGCTAATATTCTCACATCAGTTTCCAGTCAACTAGACCAAATTGGGGATTTTAATATGTCACCTTAAAATTTGCAATTTTGTATCCAACTAAGTATATTTTCTTATTTATTTTCACTCAATTCAATGGATGACATACTCTCCCATGAAATCAAATGTGATTCTCCCACTGTTGTAGAAATTATAGCCCTTTTTCAGAACATATGTTATTCAACATGTTTTAACATTTCAATTAGCCAAATGGAAAAGTAAATGAAGATCAAAGTTTAAATCATCACAAATTATTAACATTTAAAACCATAGAAGATAAAATTAATTTTTCACAAAAACATATCTCAAAGTAGGGAGAAGGATAAAGAAGATTACTCATAATTCATGAGAAGGATACGACAAAACACAGATTTCATATATAAAAATAAGTTTACAAAATAAATGAAATAAAAGACATAACTTATCTCACAATCCTTCCCAAACAAATCCTTAGAAGTTCTCTCCAAGCCTTTCTCTTTTTACAAGGACGCTCAATTCTCTCTTAGGATTGAATGAAGAGGAAATCTCTCACATTCCCTCTCCTCTTACAACCGTAGAAGAAAATCTCATCTTCTTCTCTCCTTGCCTTTCACGCCACCCCCACTTTCTTATCCTTTTTGTTCCCCTTTTCAACTCCTTGAAATATTCCTCTTATTTTTTAAGCTGCCTCTCCTCAAAAGGAATTCAAAATTCCCTCCAAAATTTCCTCCAAAAATCAACTCTTTTGAATTCAAAATATGTGTCATTTGATTCAAGAGGCATATCCCTTCATAAAATAACATTCCAAAATGTTTAGATGCATTGAATTACTCAAATAGGTGTGTAGAATAACTGTCCCTTTGAAATTTTTGCAAAATTCGTCTTGAACCACCTTAATCTGCAAAATGTTGTCTCTGGCGCATCATGCGTTAGTTCTGGCGCATTATGCGCCAAGCCTCTGTCAAACGACACCATGCGCCATAATTCCAAAATTCGCTGTTTTGGCTCCAAATTTCATCCTTTTTGCCATTTTTGCTCCAAATACGTAAAAATTATATACCTGCAATAAAAACATGAAAATACCATTCTTTAAAGTGCAATATCACCAAAAATAAGCATGAAATATGTACTTAAAACATTATATTATTTTGGTATATCAAAATCTTCCAAACTTAAATTTTACTCGTCCTCAAGTGAAACTTCTATTAACCAATTTTGACCAAAAAAAACCCAAATTGACTTTAAAGACCCAATTATCCCAATTCACCCTTAATGTCCACCAATCTGATCCCAATTTCCCACAATTTTAATTATAAACTGAAATTCTTCATTCCCAAGCTTGATTGTGACTAAATCTTAGCCCAATTGAGCCACATTAGAATCTAATTTTAACCTAAAATAAAAAAGCCCCAATTTGACCCAAGACCAAAATCTTACTCAATTGAACCACCAAATTTACCCAATTGACCCAATTTTGCATCATAAACTCTTAAAAACATTTCCCCACATCAAATTGAACCCTCAATTGGCCTTTGTCAAGCCTCAATTTCACCCAAATCCAACTTGAGCCAAAATACCCAATTTTGCCCCAAATCAACCATGTCTCCAAATTCAACTCAATTGCACCCCATAGCCTCAAAATTTCCACTCAATTTCTAACCAAAATTATTCATGAAAACTATTAGGACAAATTTGAACCGTTAATTGGGCCCTAGGCAAACTCTAGTATAAATCAAACCCAAGTCTAACCCAACACATCCAAAATTGACCAAATGACCAAAATTTTTCAAATTGACCCTCGAAATCAATTCTAAATCACTCAAAATCTTTTTTAAACCCTTTAAGACAATCGCTTACACCAAGTTGCTCAATCAGTTGAGCTTAATGTTATGAGTATCCCAACTCAATCCCAACTTTAAGCCAATTTGACCCAAATTGAACCCATGCACCAAAATTGACCAGTCCATGCTAAATTGATCAAATCAAGGCCTCTATAGCCACTCTCTGGATCCTAATTACTAGGCTAAACCCACCTAGCCCAACCTATGGGAGCCATGGACCAATGGTCTCATGATTTAAGGGATCTTATCCTTTTTTGGGCCTAAACCAAAATATAATTGCCATCATGTCATACCATTATGAGTTAATCATAATTAATCCTCCCCCTGGGTCATTTAGCTGCCTGAACACCTCCTCTACCCTTGCTGGCTGTACTAATGCCTGGAAAACCATAAAACTGAGAGACCCCCCATTGAATCGAAACCCATTACACCCATCCAAGGTGCACATATCTGATTGGTCTTTAGCACTTTGAATCACTCCACCTCAGCTCCACAGTGCACCAAATTTGAAGCCCTGGCAGCCACCCTAAGCCCTTCTATTTAAACCCCCTTCCATGGATAAAAAAGGAGAGAACCAAATTTCTTGGGGAAACTCTGCTAAATTGTTCCCATAGATCCTTCAAGGCTCACTAATCTCTTTGCAACCATCTCCTAGCCATTTTCC
>NW_018247322.1:0-2754 GCF_001263595.1 Phalaenopsis equestris
CAAGTTTTGCTATATAATTCAAGGTTAAGATTATTATAGGAAAACTTAAGTCCATGTGAATGGACTCATTTGTTGTGACAAAAGTTTATCCTTATGGAGCTATGAATATTAAAGATCCTAAGTCTGAGAAAATATTAAAGTTAATTAACATAGACTGAAACCTTATTTTATAGGAGATCAACATAAACTTATTGATAGAATGATGTTGGGTCAACTAGAAAAAGCACTCGTTACGTTGGACAGACGACATAAAATCAAGCGCTTTGTGGGAGGCAACCCATAGTTATTAGTGTGTTTTTATTTTGATTGTTGTTTTGTGTGTGATTAAGAAAATTAGGGTAATATTTTTTAAAATATTATGTGTTAGTAAAGATTTTAATACTTTATTTAGTGACCAAGACATGTTAGAATAGAAATTTGGATGTTAAGTTGACTAGTGCAAAAATGTGCACTGGCGCATAAGCGCCAAATCCGGCTCTTAAGCGCGACAGTTTAAACACATGAGCAAAATTAATATTCTAGAAGATGTAACTGCTAATTAGTATAAAAATGTGCCAAGGTAGATTCTAAATTTGTCTAGGAGTTATTGGAAGGATTTAGGCGTATAAATAGAAGGGTTTTGTGAAGGAATTTCACCCTAGATCATGTCTAGCCCTAAAGGTTTAAGAGAAAAAAGTGCACAAAAGATGTATAACGATTTTTTAGCCCTTAGTATTGAAGGGATATCAGAGAAGATCAACAAAATGGAAAATACTATGGCTTTATTAGAGACCAAAGTACCTGAGTTGCATGCACATCTAGAGAAAATTAGATGGCAATTGAAGATGCAATTTTTCCACACAAGTTATATAGATGAAGTGGATAAGGTGATGTTCATAAAGCAGAAGTGGATTGAAGAAAATAGTATCAAAGCTCGTCTCCACCGTCCATTTTATCAATGTCGGCACTATTTTTGGTGTGGGGTTTGCCCGTAAGAAGCCGTCGGTCATCGGAATTGAAATCCCATTACCCGCTTCGGAATGACGTTTAAAAAAAAATTAGTTTTGAAAAAGATGAAGTCAAACTGACCCCATAATTTTCATAGTTTAGATGAAAGAGCACTTTTACCTCAAATCCTGTATCTATCCCGATGGATGAACACAAGAGTTGAAGGTGAGGCTCGATGAAATAAACTAAAGAAAGTTATGACATTTGTTTGGTCTGCGAAACCAATGTATTGGCCGACAAGTTCCCTTATTTAAATTTGTGTTATTTTTAGCCTCAAATTGACATAGTTATTATAGAGATTTTTGAGAGAGGGGGGAGTTATAAGAAGTTAAAAATAGACATTTAAGTGCTATGAGACCATTTAAGGGTAAGTTAAAAATAGACATTTAAGTGCTATGAGTCCATTTAGGGGTGGTTTACTTAAGAAAATAGTGCATTTTACTTTAATTTGGAAATTTTTAAAATCGTGCACTGGCGCTTAAGTGCCACAACTCGCACTTAAGCACGAGCCAACACGAGACTCAGGCGCCTAAGCGCCACCTACCGCACTTAAGCACGATTCATGAAAATTGGTTCGTCACCTTCAACCTCTCAAGATCACGAGTTTGGAAGGCTAAGGCACATCTAATGTGAAGATTTCTTCATGGAATCAAGTGAAATTTGCTATATCCAAGTTCCTTGAGGTAAGAGCTTTACTTCTATGCAAAAATATTGGATGTTCAACATGTATTTTGAGCTCAATTGGTGAAAATTTAAAAATTCACTATTCATAGTGAAAAATGAGAAAAAGATAAATGGAAATTGAGTGGGAATTGTAGATTATACTTTGGAAATTTAGTTTAGTAATTTGGACTTTTTTTTTGAAGTTATTTTTTGAATTTATAAAATTTGTAGAATGACACAAGAATGAAGAAGAGTAAAAGAAAGAGCCCTTTCGATTCGAGTAAATTTGTTAGTTCGAAGGCTCAGGATTGGTACCGTGATGCATTGCAAACCTGGAAACTGATTCAGGAGCAGTGTTTTAGGAATCCAGGTGGAGATGTAGAGGATTTAATCGTTCACCGATAGTGGGAACGATTGTGTTGTTTCTCTATTGTGGCAGTTATTTTTGTTGTTAGGGAGTTCTATGTAAACCTCCCTAAGGCTGAAGACAATAGAGTCATGGTTCGAGGAAAGTTGGTACCTTTTTCACCGGAGGTCAACTTGTTTTATCATCTACCACCTGATATGTTATGTTTTTATGCAAATTATAGTCCGACTGAAGTGAAGTTAGATGAGATTCTTTCTCACTTAACTATTGGAAGATCACTAATGAGAGGAGAGTCAACTTCCCAACTTTAAAGTCCTGACACTATTTTATTTCTGCTCGTCTGCTTCCAACAAATCATCTCAAAGGAGTGACCAAAGAGATAACATTGTTAAATTATTGTATCCAGGAAGGAAAGCTCATCAACATAGAAGCTTTGATTTGTCACACTATCATCAGTTCTGTCACTGTTGTTACTACTGCAGATCTGGGATCTGCTTCCTTGATCTTTTCTTTGTGTGAGTAGGCTGGAGTTAAATATGATAGCTGGGAGGAAGTGTTGTTACCTCTAAAGCCCATCACTAAGGTGAATGTGAAGACTTATTCTGAGCATTCTATTTTTGGAAGGAGAGGAGGATTTTGTAAGTGAATGAAGACGTCTGTTGCTTCTTCATCTAGATAATCTACCTCACGTGCTTCTACATATAGAGGTGACCCAAGATCAGATATTGCAGAGTATT
>NW_018247323.1:0-212 GCF_001263595.1 Phalaenopsis equestris
AGCTGAGTGCAATACCACAAGTGATATATCATCTCGAAATATAAGCGGATTACTTATTAATAGGTTTAATTATCAAACTAAGAAATTTAGGATATCCGTTTGGTCTGTAAATTTTGTGATCGATAATTCCTCTATCTAATATAAAAATAGATAGGATTTTAAATTATATGGGTTCCTAATTTCCTATAAGGGCAAACCCCTATAGTTAATTA
>NW_018247324.1:0-805 GCF_001263595.1 Phalaenopsis equestris
TGATCGCGTCGGACGGAGCGCGGTCTGATAGGGGCAAAGATGAGCTGGCTGGTGGCGCCTAATCAGGCAGCGACACATGGTATGTTCGACCCGTATGTGGTTGACATGGATAAGTATAAAAATAGGAGTTTTTTCTTATTTATTTAATACCCAAAACTTCAAAAATACATAACTTTGTGTAGAAAAATCACAAAAATAAAATAAAAATACCCACTTACTTTTGCTCAGTGAACAGAGGAAAACAATTTGAATTAAAATTTATGTCTATTTGATAAATATTTTATTTTTAAAAAATGAATTAGTGTTAGGAGTCTTTTAACTAAGGAGTTTTTTAAATCTCCATGCATGTAGACTTATCACCATAGCTTGATTTTTTCGCATGTTGTAGCCTCTGTCAAGGGGAATATTCTCTAATTTTTCCAAAGCTAGAGGAGGTTCCTTGAAGACAGAGGAGGTCCCTAGACAGATATACATATTTTTCAAGTTTATGCACATTATTTGCTTAAATTAATCATAATAATTAGCATTTTTCTTAGAAAAATCCAAGAAAATTTTGAAAGGTTTACTATGACCAGAGAACTCCTAAGAAAATTTCTCATGAGTCAAGTCATTTAAAATGCACCTAATCTTCACAAACCCTAAATAACTAAGATAATTAATTTTGGAAAATAGAAACAACAAAATGACTTGATTTTTAATCTCCACTATTGTTTAGGATCTAGAAAACTCACCATAAAAATTTCAAGGCATTTTGAGTTCATTTGGTAACGTAAATTGAATTTTCAAGTTAAATATCTTTTTTGGC
>NW_018247325.1:0-5924 GCF_001263595.1 Phalaenopsis equestris
TTGGGCCAAGCTCAATTACTAGGTTATTTAAAGTGAAATGTACATATGTCATAATTTATGTATTTTACATAATTAACATTTAAAAAATCATTTTATTTATATATTATTTTAAATATTTTAAATTAACTTATTTAATAAAAAATTTAAATTTTGTACGCATATATTTAATGTGATTTGCTTCTAGACATACTAGTTTTGGAACTTTTGTCACCCACTATCATCTTTCTCACTATTTTGACTTGCTAGAAAAAGGTCCAAATTTGATACTATTGTAGATTTAGTGAAGAATGACCTTTGTATTTCTTTCATGACTCACCCTAAGTTTTTACCCTCTGATAGACTCTTTAGCTCATAGATTGCTGAGATATAGGACATTAGTTACAATCTAATCAATCATGATTGGTTGATGGAAGAGGATAATAATAGCACGTGTCATGGTTGCCATCATGCATGCTATTTTGGATGCCCACTCCATAGATAGTTGCAATGATGATAACTATGACGACGACGATGATGATGAAGTCACATATCTAGTTGCATAGGAGAAACACTGTGAACTATGAAGACGATGATAACTATGACGACGATGATGATGAAGTCACATATCTCTGCATAAGATATTCAACATCAACCAAATAGTATTTCCTTGTTACGGAATACCGTTAATTACAAATAATACATATAACTAGTCCATTTACAAATCATATCAAACCTGAAGGCGGGTGAGAAAAACACTATGATATATTCCTAGTTGCATAGGAGAAAATTTGACTGTCATGTGCACTATCTTTCCAGCCCGCTATGACAAAAGTGAAACACATGTTGAAGTCATATACCGTCATGACATTTTGAGTAGTTGAACTACTATGACCAATGTACACCACTTTGTCCAGGCTGGATAGTCGGGCATTGACGTGAGCGTCGTCAATTGCACCTATGCAGTTCTATTTTACAACGTTAGAAAAAAACTGAATTTTGGAAGTTACGTAAAGAAACCAATAGTTATCTTAAAATAAGGCATGTAACGGGGATCGTTGGCAATTTCCCATGGATTACTAGCAAATAATGGATCATCTGGTTTAACGATTTGAGTTGTCAAGCTAACAAGTGTCTGTATATCTTTGGAGAAGTAATGACTTATTGTTTCCGATGAATGCTGAAATCTTTCCATAACACCTCTAACAAATTCATTTTGTGACATAATGTATAATGTTATAGCTAACACCTCCCTTCTCGTCGATCTAGAAAAACCTTGGAGGTCGTGATTCAGAGATAACTCGTGCAGGAGATCCATAAAAATATGTACACTCATTCGAAATATTTTATTGAACCTTATTGGATGATGAGAAAGCATCTAACCTACTCATTTATCCCCAATAGAACTGGACGTCATACGGTGTATATGAACACTACTGGATTGGTAATACTCCAACAACAATATTGCAATAGGAGCAACCCATGTCATTCTTTTACGGTGTTCCTCCTGCGGATCTATCCTAAATTCAAAAGATGTCAGTTATTTCAGCAATTATTAATACATAGTAGGAGCGAGAAATAAGCAAGGAAAACATGAAGCACTTAGAATGAAAATGTACAAAGATCAATTTATTGATTATCATTAATCATCTAGAAGTGCACAAAAAAATATCCATTCAAAGGGCAACATATTAAAATTGCCCATTTAGATGTCCATAACATAGCAAAAGCTACAAATAACAACAAATAAAAAAAATTTCACACCTCAACCAAAACACACAAATATTTGACACGTAATTCTGGCTGCAGCGCCATGAATATTTGCCTTCGGGTTGGATCCTTGAGTTTCTTGACGCACTTTGCATGAAAACACCTGTCTGTAACTACTTCATGTAGAAAAGCCAAAGTTCCTAAACATTCAAAGAAGGTGTTGTCAGGGACTGGAGCTGGTGATGGAGCACCAAAAGCTTCTTTGAGTCGACCAAATGAGATTTTCACAAAGGCGTCCTTTTCTTTATTTCTCTTACCAAGTCTGGGCCTCTTTGAAGGTGAATTGGACTCCCCCATCTCCCTCTGGTTACTATGCACTTCTTCATCTGCTGTCAACGGCTTAAATGGGAATTCATCTGGTATACCTACAAAACCCATCTCACTAGGGTTGAATGCAAATTTTCCCGTCGCGACAACCCCTTTAAACATAATGTCAAGTTTTTCTTCAAAGTTTGGTTAAATTCCGCACTGCTTATATTTCTTCGCTGACGACATTGTCTGTGACATTGTAATGGAGGAAGGGGTTAAGAGGGTTTACTAGAGAAAAAAATAAGTAATGTTAATCAAAATAAAAGTATAAAAGTGGGTTTATTACCTCCAATTTATCAGCGCACCATTTCTCTAGGGTATCAATTGTTCGCTTAATGAGATCCCAACCTAAACCGGTACATCCACGTTTGAGCTCCTTCCAAATTTTGCATTCCTTCTTCAATTGGTCCCATTTATTTTAGAATTTTAATCTGTCGTAATCCCTGCGAGTCAATTCTTTAAACTTCTTCGCAATACTTTGTCAACTTTTCTTGTTAAAATATGTGGTTTGCCTATTTCCCAGTTCTATTTCTTTAATATATAGATCATAAAAAATATTTGTTACTTCTTCATTTCACATAGTAGACGAACCCCCTTCATTCGCCTTAGACATGTTAGCACTATAAGGAACTTAAAATATAGGTACAAAGTAAATATTGTAAGTCAACAAAAAATTTATAAACATGATGCAAATTTTTTAATATACTAACTATAGGAGAAAGTTGTACTAAATTATGAGATAAAGAAACAAATCAAATTAAGGCTTTGCTTCATTTTTCATGAAAAAACAAAAAATAAACCTGCTCAGCCACGAAATATGGATAGTTTGAACCTAATTTCCTTCACATTACTTCTACAACAATCATCAATTTACTTCCGCAACCATCATCAATTTACAAACAATGGAACGATTCGAAATCGCAAAAGGACTGTGAAATCCAAAAAGAAATTACCCACTAAATGATTTTCTATGTTTTGATCCTCATTAAACAATCCTACCCATAAATTATATGCTGGTCTTTTCCATCGGCTTTCTATGACTATAATAGGAAATGGAAGTTGAAAATTACCTTAACAAAAACACAGAAAATATAATTCATGAGACCCGTCAACAACAATATAGAAAAGAAAAAACAATAAGCTCCTTGCCATGCAAAACATACAACCTATCCAGGATTTTCTGATGATAATAAGGCAAGGGTGAAAGGAAATTTTCTAACGTCAGTCTAGCTTTGCCAAAATTAAAAAATAAACTTTGAACCCAAAATTTTAAAGCCCTCACAAAAACAGAGCAATACCTCTTGTTGATGCCTTAACTATCGTTTCATCTATTTTATTAACCTGGAAAACTCATGAACTTGCCAAAATGATGGTAACTCATTGATCTTTTGATACACTCAAACTCATGATGAAATCACCAATTATTTATGAAATCGTCAATTTTTAAAAGAGCGTTTAACAAAAGTTGTCCAAGATTAGAAATATTTGGTTAAGCCTAACTACTGCTCTCCAAGCCAATGACTTCATCAAAGAAGATGAGTAATTGTTGCCTAGCAAACTGGCTACAAGTCAGAGTATTCAATTCTAATGAAATTAGGCCAAAAGTTTATGTATTTTACATATAGAAATTAATAGATATTGTTATGCACTTTTTTCATTGATGCAACTCTCAAGCCACATATCTAAGCTAGGATATACCCAAAAATTTTGCTTGCATCTCCACCTTCCAAAAAAACCAACAAAAAAGAGGAACTTTCAGAGGATCGCAGAGGAAAGCATTCCTTACGAATCAGAAAGGAAAATCAAAATGCTATGGCTCACGACAAGGAAGGAGAGGGATATCGGAGGTCGAAAATAATACCTTGCACCGATCTCAACAGCCGAAGGGAAGGAGCAAGGAGGATCGATTCTCCTGGAAAGGGCGAGGGCCAGGGAGATCTGCGATTCTCCTAGAAAGGGTGAGGGCGAGGGAGATCTGCGAAGGGCACCACAGGAAGATCTGCGAATTCTTTCCTAATCGTAAAAATCATATGCGGGACGCGGGGGGGTGTCCGGCTTGCGAAACCATAAAAGAAATCGCGATATTAAAACGTCGCGACACCAAAAATTTACACTCATCGCGAATTCAAACGGGAAGGCGACGTTTTCACAACGCCGCCGCACCCTATAAGCTGCCCCAAACAGGCATTTAATACTCTTTCAAGGCATAGCTACTTCAACTACCATGAAGATGAATCCTAATATCTGTTAAGTCATTTTTACACCCATTAAAGTCAGTGTCAGATAGCCAGTTTAACCAAAAATTATCTATTTTAACATTTCAATTGATTTCAATCGCTAAGTCATGCTATAACATGGTTGTATAATCAATATCTATTTATGTTATGATCGATATTGATATTGGAGCCTAACTTATTTCAAATGCAATATAATTATTTTTTCTTAAGGCAATCACATTGAGAGCACCCAAAGCATTGATATTTACAAAACAATCCTCCTCTTTCATCCATTTCTTAAATTCTCACTCAAATATCAAAATTCATAAAAAAATCCCAACCCATATTTATCATTTTTATCAAATTCTTAATGATTTGATATTGAAACACGTATATGCATTGGTTTGATATAGGACTTGTAAATGAGCTGACTGACTCAAGCTCGCCTCGTGTTCAACTCATTCGAAATTAATTCTATTAGAAAATGACTCATGTTCGAAATTGCTTGTAAACAGTGTGTTCTTGTACTACTCGATTTGCACTTTTTTGTTAGTGTTCGGCTTGTGTTTGACTCAAAATTGGCTAATTTAGATTAATTAGAAAAATAAATTTAGGGTGTTAGATTTGAATCTCCTCAATAACATATATAATTTTCTTATTTCAAGCTAAAACTAGCCAAACACGATCAAACACAGGGCTGTTTGTGTTCGACTCGTTTATAATTCGAGCTTAAAAAATTTATACTTGTTCGACTCGCTTCCTTAGCAAATAATTCTTTTATGAACAACAAACTTTTTTGTTAGCCCTAGTTTAGTAGTTAAAAAAATCACCCAATATTTTTCAATGACATTTAATAAACTATTTTTAAGTTTTTTTTTTTTTACTAAGTCTTTTCTTTTTTCGGGGCATTTACGTGTATACATACCACCCATATCGTAAGCATTTGCATATGTAGCCCCTAAACTTAGTTTTTACATGTATATGACCCAAATTTTTCATATCATTGTAGCTTTCTTTTTTTTTTAGAAGATTGAAAATCAAAGCTCTCAATCAATAGGTCAAAATGTCTTGCATATATTTGGAAGTATATGAATAGGAATTGAGTGGGATGTATGGGCATCTTTGTTGGCGTAATTTTTTTTATCATGTGTATAAGATGTCTACTTGAACAAACTTAAGGAATGATTCACGCATATATGACTCCCTAAGTCCCAACATAATAATTTCCAATGGGATTTAATAAACGATTTTTAAGTGCTTAGTTTACTAAGCCTTTCCTTTTTTAGGGGGCATTACATATATACATACCACCCATATCGTATGTATTCACATATATAACCCCCAAACTTAGTTTTTTACATGCATTTGAACCAAAATTTTCATATCGATGTAGATTTTTTTTTTGTTCTTTTGAAGATTGAAAAAGAAAGCTCTCAATCAGTAGGCCAAGATGAATAGCATATATTTGTATGTATATGTTTGTGGTTTGTTTGTTAAAATTGAAGTTTAGGCGTTACATATGCAAATAAATAGGAATTCAGTGGGATGTATGAGCATCTTTGTTGGCGTAATTTTTTTTGTCACGTGTATAAGATGTCTACTTGAACAAACTTAAGGTATGATTCACGCATATATGACTCCCTAAGTCCCAAC
>NW_018247326.1:0-584 GCF_001263595.1 Phalaenopsis equestris
AAGAGAGAAGTCAACAATAATTATCAATAAAAAAAAGATTAAAAAATAAAGACATGATTTATTGGTTTAGAGGATAAAGTAAAAGAATCAAATAATATAGTTTAATTAAATCCATGACAATAAAGAGATCATTATATATAAATAAATAAATAAATAAATAAATAAATAAATAAATAAATAAATAAATATAGAAAACTTTCTGTAGATATGATTTATTTAAGTGTCGCGCGCCCCGATCTGTTGGTTGATATCCACGGTATAGATCCCTCAGGTTGGGGGTTTGAATCCCCTCTGGCGCAGTTGACATTAAAGAGGTGGTACTCGAATTGTTAGACATAGTAGGGGTGGCTGGAGGCTTATACAATAACCTCTTTGTCATTCCTTTTAATATATATGTATGTGTGTGTGTGTGTGTGTGTGTGTGTGTGTGTGTATGCGCGCGTACTTAGATCAGTTGGTCGAACATCTGCTTGTCAGTTATAAATCCTCTCTAATCTGGGGTTCGATTCTCCTCGGGTGTAGGGTGCAGTACTCGAATTCTTAGGCATATTAGGGATAGCCGAATCCTCCAGCTATTCCTTTCA
>NW_018247327.1:0-231 GCF_001263595.1 Phalaenopsis equestris
AGATATTCATAAATTTTCTAGCGGGCTCCCTTCTTTTGTAATTTTTGTCACCTCCCAAAAGAGTTCTTCGGAGTGTTGGGCAACCCAGGACTTAAAAACTATTTTTCGGCCCTACATCTAGCCGAGTGGTATTTTTTGTCCGTGACATTCTCCTCCACCCAATCACGTGACGCCCTCATCACGCATTGACTCTACTGAGGGTCCCACTGGACCGTGGAGAGTCCACACACC
>NW_018247328.1:0-827 GCF_001263595.1 Phalaenopsis equestris
GATCAAGTGGTAAGAGCCATAAATACAAAAAAAAAAGTTACTGCAAGGGCTACAGCATATGATCTTATGAAGATTGTCTTCAGAAATTTTAATTCGTAAGAAGTTCTCTTAGCTAACTCAACAAATTTTCATTTAATATATTCTCAGTCAGCATATGCATTATCTCTTTTATAAATCCATTTAAAATAGATGTAGTCAAACTCTACTCGACTTCAAGGACATTTGTAAAATTTTATCCCGCAATCATCTGCATTTTGACAAGTAAAGATGATGGATTGCAAGTTTCATTCACAATATACTTTATGATTTCCCATGCCCTTGGAAGTTCATGGTTAAAGTGAACTTATATTTTAATGTGATCCTTTCTAACACCAACAAAGCTAAATTACATATTTAGGCCATCGTTCATGAAATGGTCCAAATATAATGAGCTGAAAGCCAACATAAGAAAATTCTAAAAGAATAATAATAACATTAAGAGTCGAGGTTTAACAATTGCCCATTTTTTACATCTTGATGGTTTATGAAAAATAAATAATCTAGAATCTACACCATTACACCATTCCACTTTGGGAACAACAAGTATGCACAAGTATCATCATTATATGACCATTTAGCCTTTTTCAAACTCTTTATGACCAACTTTATCTTCATCTACTCATACCTTAAGGCATGCAAGAATGATGTTGCAAGAAGGACAAGGATAAGTCATTCTAAGCTTGGGGAGAGGGAGAGAGCTTGTAGAGAATCTTACTGAAAGAGGCTGCTCTGGAAGCTGCAAAATCTTGTGAAGCAAGAAGGAAGAATAGAAGTCGTTCTAGGCTTGA
>NW_018247329.1:0-1009 GCF_001263595.1 Phalaenopsis equestris
TATATATATATAAAGGTGGTGTGAAAAATAATTTAAGTATATTTAATTGTTATAATTAAAGAAAAGAATAAGAAGGATTTTTTCTTCTTTAATATCTGGAATAGATGGATTGCATTATTATTATTTTTTAATGAATTTGGAATAAAGAAGGAGGAAGGCCATAAGGAGTCAAAAAAATTGGAAAGCACGGAAGCTGGGAGTCAAAAAAAATTGGAAAGCTAAAGAGAATTAATTTAAATGAGTCAAAAAAATTGGAAAGCTAAAGAGAATTAATTTAAATTTATTTATTTTTAGTTATTATTTTAATTACTTTTGTCATAAATTTGAGAAATTTTTTAGCCTATAAATAGGCAAGAAGTAGAGTGTGGAAGTAGATCAACGAGATCATTTTTTTAAAGAATGTGCTAAGGAAAGTCGTCCCTAAAGTGTGTAGTAGGAGATCAACGAGATCTTCTTTCGCGTTGCTGAGATGAAGAAAGTTATCTTGGTCCCTGCTTAGCATGTGACTCGGGATTTTCTTGCTTGTTTTTGTTGTCATTTCGGTGGAGATGATGGAATACTAGAGTTTTCCCATCGCGATAAGGGGAAGATTTCATGCTTATGTGATGACGACATTTGGAGACTCTCTGAAGATCATCAGAAGCAAAGGAATTTCGTGGAGGCAATGCCTATTCTAGTCGAAGATGAACTGACTTATTGTAGTACTTTAATTGTATGATGTGACATTTGCACATGATGATGATGTGTCTGTCTGTACGCTCTTTTAAGGCTCGTGCTTTCTGAGTTGTGCCCTCTTAAGCCTGTATCTTTTGAGGTTTGCGACTTCTTAAGTTTATGCCTTATAAGTGCTTGAAATGAACTGATATCTTACGAGGCTTGTAGGCTTCTGAGGCTTTTAGCCTTTTAACGCCATTGATATACATGTGTCTTCTGGGCTTACAGCTTCAAAAGTCTTTGATGTACCTGTGTCTTATGTGGTTTGTAGCCTTTTGAGTTCTTTGATGTATCT
>NW_018247330.1:0-265 GCF_001263595.1 Phalaenopsis equestris
CACACACACACACACACACACACACACACTAAAAATGGATATTTATTTATATTAATTGGCATCATTATCTCTATTGCACAAATACGATTTATATGCAATACACAAGCAAAATAGGCCTTCTTAGATGCTCAAAAATTTCAGCATGATTTCAGTATATCCATAAATAAATGCAATAATTAAGGCAGGTTAATGATGCATATAATTAGGGGTGTAAACGAGCCGGACACGAGCGAGCCTAGGCACAACTCGTGTTCGGCTTCCTTGA
>NW_018247331.1:0-228 GCF_001263595.1 Phalaenopsis equestris
GTTGAACACCTTGGCGCCAGGTTCTGGGCACCCAAGCTTTTTGAGCAGAAAAAGAGCCCAACGCCTAGGCACCGCAGATTGGGCACGTAGGAGTTGCAATTCAGACAATTACTTTCTGCACGACTTTCGAAGTTTTGACAATCCTAGGATTAGGGAAGAAGTTCCAAGTCCTAGAATTCTCCAAGGATAGTACGTAGGAGTAGGAACTCTTGTTCTAGAGAGATCTGA
>NW_018247332.1:0-1461 GCF_001263595.1 Phalaenopsis equestris
AGCTTGTCCCCAGTGGAGTCGCCAGAAGGTGTCGGTGTTATTTTGGGGGTTTGTGAAGTCTTGCCCGTAAGAAACTATCGGTCGCCGAAATCAAAATCTCGTCGCTCGCTTCGGAAGGATGTTGATATACGAAATCAAACTGACCCTATATTTTTCATAGTTTAAAATGAAAGAGCATTGTACCTCAAATCTTGTATCTATCTCGAAGGATAAACACAAGACTTGAGGATGAGGCTTGATCAAATTAACTGAGGAAAGTATGACGCCTGTTTGGTCTGCAAAACCTTTGTATTTGCCGACAAGTTCCCCTATTTAATATAAAGGATTAAATAGGGTTTATATTAAGCTGGGTTCGGAGTTTTCTTCTTCATATAAGAGTAAGCCTCTATATTTAATTACATCTTAAATGAACAAAGTCACTTAAGAAAACTCTCGATTAAAACTACAGTTTTACCCTAAAGAAAATCCTATGGTTAGGCTTCCATGATCGGACATTAGATTTCCAATTGGGAAATGCTCAAAAGTTAAACAATTGTTAACATAATTTATTGTTAACATAGATTTTGAGCCTTTCTCAATTGTTAACATAGTCTATGCAGTTGTTAACAATTCTTAACATAAACTGTTCAAATTTTGAGCCTTTCCCAATTAGAAATTTATTGTCCAATCATGGAAGCCTAAACATAGAATTTTCTTCAGGGAAAATCTGGAAGATATGAGGACTTAGATCATGACAAACGACAACCTCAGAATCCTAAGACAAGTTAGGGCTTATATTGTATAACAGGGCTATGCAAAGGCCTAAAGATGATGTGAGGATTTATGTTGCATAAGCAAGCAACCTTGAGTCTAAGGAATGAAGATTGGTTTAGCTGGGAAAGACAGGTTTTGCTGTTGAAGGTGGTCGTGCTGCCCACAATGCTTGCTCCACGCTCTTCATCGCGACGAGCTTCGTTTTTCTAGTGTGTCCAGTTATAGTGTCAAATCAGGTGGCCTTATGGTTAAAGTTCTTTAAATTTAATGATGGAATATTAAAGTTGATTAGAGCTACATCGGCTAGGATCCTACGGTTCCCTCGTTTCGGCACCACTATTTTCTATTGGATTCACTTAGTCAGAATGAACTTACTAAACTTAACTTAATGAGTTCCATAATTTCATTTTAACTGTGGGAAGCCTCGTTAGCAACCGTAGGTTACCTCCTCCGAGGGATTCCCGATCATCCGATAGAGACCTCTTAATTTAGTTGCAATTATTGGTATGTGTGATGTTTGTGATTAAGTTTTGAGTTGTTTTATATTTTGAATGTTGTGGCGGGGGTGGCGGTGGATTTTATCTTGGTTAATTTTAGTTTTAGTTTTGGGCTTTGGTTTTGGTTAACATGCAAGTTTATGTTATTTTTATGCATGCAGGTAAAAGAAAGTACTAAAAGAAATAACGTAAGCATAAAAAGAAGCATGTA
>NW_018247333.1:0-582 GCF_001263595.1 Phalaenopsis equestris
CCCAATTTAGAACTAACTTAGTTCTTTCGCATAACATTAAAACTTTTTCAAGATAATTTAAGCATGCCTCAAATGATGTTCAACATGCGTCAAATGATGTTCCAAATACAGAGAAATCATCCATAAATACTTTTAATCCATCATCAATTAAGTTACTAAATATAGACATCATACATCTCTGGAATGTTGTAGGTGCATTACATAATCCAAAAGATATTCTTTGAAAAGTAAAAGTTCTAAAAGGACTAGTAAATGTTGTCTTTTTTTGATCCTCAGGAGCAATAGAAATTTGATGGTAACTGGTATATCCATCTAAAAAATAAAAATATTTGTGCCCAACAAGTCTATCAACTATTTGGTCTAAAAAGGGTAAAGGGAAGTGATCTTTCCAGGTGGCAGTGTTTAATTTTCTATAATCAATGCAAATACACCACCCAGTAACTTGTCTGATAGGTATTAACTCATTATTCTCTTTTGTTTCAACAGTCACTCCTCCTTTCTTAGGAACACGATGAATTGGACTTACCCACGCACTATCTGAAATAGGATATATAATTCCAGTGTCTAACCATTTCAAAATTT
>NW_018247333.1:682-1001 GCF_001263595.1 Phalaenopsis equestris
AAACCAAAAGCTTTCTTGTATCCTTTTTATGTATCTAACACTCTTTGCTCTTGCTAATCATTTAATTCTGAAGATATAATAACAGGTAATGTTGATGAGTCTCCCAAGAACACATATTTCAAGTGGCTAGGCATTATTTTCAACTTAAGTTTAAGTGGTTTTATAATTGACGAAAATAGATTCGTATCAGCATTTTCTCTAATATCTAGCATCTCAAATCTTTCTTGAACATAATCTAATTCTTCATTTTCTAATTTATCCAAAATAATTTCATCACTTTCTTCAAATTGTTCTTTCTCTTCAAAATTTTCTTTAAAAT
>NW_018247333.1:1313-12297 GCF_001263595.1 Phalaenopsis equestris
CGATCTGCTAACTGAAGAGTTACAGAAGTAGGTGAGACTTCTCTTAATCCTAATCTTTTGAAAATTGATAGAGGCCTAAGATTAATGCTGGCTCCCAAATCACATAAAGCTCTTCCATAAAATTTTTCACCGATAGCACACGATATAGTGAAATTGTCAGGATCTTTTTATTTTTCAGGTAGCTTTTTTTGAATAATTGCACTACACTCTTTGCTAAGTGCAACAGTTTTGTTATCCGTGAACTTTTTTTTCTTGTTCAAAATATCTTTCATAAATTTCACATAATTGGGCATTTGATCTAAAGCTTCTAAGAAGGGAATATTTACCATTAACTTCTTAAGAATTTCTAAAAATTTGGAAAATTTTTTATTCTGTTTGTGTTTCTTTAATATTTGAGGAAACGGTAGTAAAGGTTTCTCCACAGTAATCTTCATTAGTGTAAGTGGATATTCTAAATCTGGG
Source organism: Phalaenopsis equestris (assembly GCF_001263595.1). Classification (NCBI taxonomy): domain Eukaryota; kingdom Viridiplantae; phylum Streptophyta; class Magnoliopsida; order Asparagales; family Orchidaceae; genus Phalaenopsis; species Phalaenopsis equestris. Next base: position 1,776 of record NW_018247333.1, read on the forward strand.
TACTCATGATCTTTTTTTTTGTCAGTATCCACTTTCTCTTTTTCAGTTTTCGTTTCTTTTTGTACCCTTGTTTTCAATTCTTTTCCACTTCATAATTGTATTGCTTTGATTTGTTCTTTTCCTTGATCTTTAAGATTTGGTTCCACAGTACTTGATTTTCAATATTCTTAATAGAAATTCCTTGATTTTGTAATTAATTTCCTTGAATTTGTAATTGATTTCCTTGATTCTCCAATTGTTGACCCATGTTTAATATCAGTTCTTCCATAGACAACTTCTTTTCCTTAATTTGAGTGTTACTGTTAAATCCTAGGGGATAAGAAGGTCTATAGTTAACATTTCCTTGGTTGGATTAATTTCTTAATGGCTTCACTGGGTTGTTCTGTTGATTTGTAGATATATTATTCCATATAAAATTTGGATGATTCTTCCAACCTGGGTTATAATAGTTTGACTAAGGGTTGTTGGTCTATTAATGACATTTAAAGTCTCCTATAAAGGTTGAACATCCAAAAATTGCTCAGATGAATTCTCTTCCATCATAGGAGGTGTTGGAAAATAATTCATTCAATAATGATCTAATTCCTTTGATATTGCAGCAATCTGCAAAGCTAACATAGATATTGCATTAGAATCATGGATACTAGGTACTCTTTTAGGATTTACCCTTTCAGAGGACCATTGAAAATTGTTGGTATCCATCTCTTATATTAATGAATAAGCCTCATCAAAAGGTTTTGACATTAATGAACCACCAGCCGCAGCATCTATAATCAACTGATCCCACTAATCCTTTATAAAAAGTTTGAATTATCAACAAATCTGGTAACGAATGATGAGGGAATTTCCTAAGAAGATCTTTAAATCTCTCCCAAACTTCATATATTGACTCTCCATCAATCTAACAAAACGATGTTATGTCATTTCTAAGTTTAGCAGTTTTGGATGGAGGGAAATATTTGGATAGAAATTTCTGTGACAGTTCTCCCCAAGTTCTAATAGATCCTGGTGCTGATGAATTTAACAAAATCTTAGCCTTATCTTTCAGTGAAAAAGGAAAAAGTCTAAGTCTAACAACATCATTTGAGACTCTGTCATATTTAAAAGTAGCACATAGTTCTAAAAAACTAGTAAATTAGGATCTTCATTTGGTGTACCTCTGAATTGATTGTTTTGTACCATTTGGATAATAACAGGTTTAAGCTCAAATGAATTAGCAACTACATCAGGATTTTGGATAGATAAGTAAATTTCATTTGTTGTAGGATTTGCATAATCTCGTAAAGGTCTAGGTTGGTGTTCATTTTCTATTCCTTAATTATTCTAATTCAGAATCGTAGGGTACACAATAAAACAATTTGAAATCAGTACACACTAAAATAATTAACAAAATATGAAAATAAGTTACAATTCAAGTAAAAATTTTCTAATAATCCTATTTTGTTCGTTACTCTAATTATCATTCTTGTTTACTCCCCGGCAACGACACCAAAAACTTGACAACGACTTTATATATGCTTAAAAATATAAGTAATTAATACTAGTGCTAAAAGATTTAATTCCTCAGCAACTGTACCAAAACTTAATAACAGTTATAGATTCGATAAAGATGTATGTATAAAATATTCAATAATTGTAAAGTCACACTTATCAACTTAGGTATACGTATCGCTCAAGTAATATAGGGCTCTACTGGAGTCCTAGATATCGATCCCACAGGGAGTAATATTAGAACTACGAACTAAGATTTTGAAAAGCAATACTCAATAACAATAATGGAATTCAAATTGCTTATCTGTCACTAATAGGCAATTAAAATAAATATATAATTTTAATAACTCTTAAATAACTAATTATAATTCAAATTGTTTATCTGTCACTAATAGACAATTGAAATAAATATGTAATTTTAATAACTCTTAAATAACTAATTATACAAATTAAGTTTTTTATGTAATATTCAATATATAAGAAAACATCCTTCTCTTTGTCAATAAATTATAGTAAATGGATAAAGTGAATTAGTTCAAATTGTATTGTGTCAAATAGGAGCATATCTATTGTTTACCATTTGGTCCAGAAATAAAGAACATTGACTAATCTTACGCTTGTTTACTAAATCTACGGCTAGGCTGGGAGGATACCGGCTCTCACTTTAAATTCAACATATTTTAACAAATTAATTGGTCAGATTGAAAGTAAATTAAGATCGAAGTCAAAAGATTATGACAATTTCTTTAACATTTTTGTGGCTGAACCAATTTAAATCACCATTTCACAAATCTCAAGACAAGGAGAAAGATAGAGAAAACTACTCAAATCTAATGGGAAAAACACAACAAAACTCGGAGTTTATATATAAAATCAAAGTCATACAAACTACAACAATAAATAAACTTATCTCTAATTTCCCCCCAAGCGAACTCATCAAAGTTCCTCTGAATCTCTTCCTTTCTTTACAGCACACAGAGTTCCTCTTCGAAGCGGCAAGGAGGAAGAAATCTCTCACTTCCCCTCCACTTTTACAATCTCTCGAAGAATTTCTCATAATTTAGACACTCTAGTAAATTCTCTATACACTAATGGAACTTATCTAACCTCCAGGACCTCTCTAATTTTTTGCCAAAATCTTTTTTTAAAGTTGTGGATGAGCTTTCCCAAGAGTTGCCTAAGAACCCCTTCCAAATTCGACCTCATCCAAAACCTAGTTGGACATAACCGCCGAGCTCGCCGTCGGCAACCTCGAGGGCGCCGTCGGCGGACCTTCTAAGTGAATTAATTCTGGAGTCTCAGGAAATTCTCGCCGTCGGCGCCCTAAGTTGGTCTCGCCGTCGGTGCTTTAGTTCAAATCTTCACATTTTGGTCCCTTTCACCCCAAATTCGCTCCTTTTTGCTTCTTTTTGCTCCAATGAACCTAATTCATCATTACTACAACATAACATCAAAAATACCTTTCTTTAAAGTGCAATATCATCAAAAATAGTATAAAATAGGTATGAAAATCTCAACATATTTTCCTTTAACCAAAATCCCCCAAACTTAACCCTATTCCTATCTTTGTTCTTTGGGATAGGCACAGACGCCCTATTCTCATCTTTACTCTTTGGGGTAGGCACAGACGTCCTATTCACATATATATTCTTTGGGGTAGGCACAGATGTCCTTTTCCCATATATGTTCTTCAGGATAGGCACAGACACCCTATTCCCATCTTTACTCTTTGGGATAAGCACAGACACCCTATCCCCATCTTTGTTCTTCGGGATAGGCACAGACACCCTATTCCCATCTTTGTTCTTCGGGATAGACACAGATGCCCTATTCCCATCTATACCCTTGGGGTAGGCGCAGGTGCTCTATTCTCATCTTTACTCTTCGGAATAGGCACAGATGTTGTATTCCCATATATATTCTTCGGGATAAGCACACATGCTTTATTCCCATCTTTACTCTTTGGGATAGGCACAGACGCCCTATTCTCATATATATTCTTGGGATAGGCAAAGGCGTCCTATTACCATTCTTAGGAATAGGTACAAACGTCCTATTCCCATCTTTACCCTTCGGAATAGGCACAGACATCCTATTCCCATATTTACTCCCTAGGATAGGCACAGACATCCTATTATCATTTTCAAATTTAGAGGAAGAGGATACAGACATCTGATTTCGCGTTGCTTTGCAATGGTCCAAATATCAAACTTTGGGGTTGAGGGAATTAGCCCTTTGATTGATCCAAGGCATCCCACCCTCATTCGTTGAGATCGGTTGAAGACCACTTTAAATAAAGTAAGGCATCCCATTCTTTTTCCAAAATTGATACCCAAATTTTGAATTCCCATTTCAGAGTCAACACCTGAATCCTAATTTTTATCCTTCAATGTACATGAAACCTGATAATTTGAAATCCATCTTCTAATCTATAGTGAGAGTTCTGAATCCTCGATTTTGATCGAATGTTCACTTGCTAATCCTTGATTTCAATATCACTCAAATTTGCATTTTGTCCTAGGTCTGTTGACTTAGAAATCTGTGTTGGTTTTGTTGATCTCGTCGGTCAACGCCATTACGCGCGGTGTGTTTGCCCAGCACACCACCCTTTTTGGGGGTCCATTTGTTGACCCTTTTTTTGTTGAGGTATAGTTTTTTTCTCTTTAGTAGCCTAGGGTCTAGCCATAGGACTTTGTTGTTGACTATTCCTAGAGGACTAGAAAAGAAACTCTCACCATTAAAAATTTCAAATTCTTCTTTACTCAACTTGGAGTTCCACATGTTCGTCCTAACTTCTAGCACTTAGTTGGTGGGATCCATATGGAAGAGCTCAAGGGGAGTCCTCCATAGATTGGTATGACCTTAGAAATAACCCTGGGTGAACTGGTTTTGGTGGGGGCTAACTTGCACACACTGCACTCTCTCACATACCCTAAACACTATGACACTTAGGTTTGTCTATTGACTCTTTTTGGAAAGCTCATGTGGATGGCCCTGTACCCCTAATTTTTGGCTAAGAGGGTTATGAGTCCTCATATGGCTCCTATTGGTTTAATATGCCTCCAAGGCTTGTTGGCCCATTTTGGCCCAAAAATCACCAAATTACCAAAATACCCCTATAACCCTAATTTTTACAAAATTAACCATAATACTCAAATCATTCCAAAAATCATCTCAAACCCCTCACTAGTAACTAAATTGACCAAAACTCACAAAAGTCACCAAATACCCAAAATACCGCCAAAATTGCTAAAATAACCAAAATGTCCATCATGACCTTAAAATTCAAAAAATTCTAAAAATTCCCAAAAATTCCAAAATCATCCTAAATATTCCCAATTTCAAGTTTTTATCCTCAATTTGACCCAATTTGACCGAAAACCCCAATTTGCCCTTAAAGACCCAAATGTCCCCAAACTAGCCCCAATCTTTGCCCAATTGACCCCAATCTTGCGCAATTTCAACTTCAAAGCAATTATTAACATTACCAATCATAATTTAAACAAAATTCATGCCCAATTTAATCTAATTGCAAACCAAATTTCATTCAAATCAAAATGGCCCAATTTTGGCTACATGCACAAATCCACCAATTTGGCCCATCAATTAAACTTAAAACCATTTCAAATTTTGCCAAATCTTTCATGACATTCTACTACACCAAAATAAATATTCATATAGCCCAAACTTTAGCCCAAACTCAACTTTCATTTTAAAAGCCCAAGCCCACCACATCTAATTCCAAAGGCCCAAGTCCAAAGCCCACATGACAACCCTTCTCTTCATTATCCATTTAATCGAATATCACCTCCTAAGTCCTAAATTTAAAATCAAGGCATTCCAAATCAAGGATCAAGCCATACTTCACCAAAAATTCCAAGTAAATTCAAAATCCCTTCTCACAAAAACTAGCCAAGCCACATGCAAGTCATGAAGCCACTCCCAAGCCATAGAAAAGCCATGAGAGCCTTGCCACATCATCAAGCTGTTAATGTCAAGAGGCCAAACCACTTTTAAGCCTCTTTAAAAAGGTTTTTAACCCTTTTAATGAATCACTTAAACCCATGCTTAGCCAAAATCCCATGGATGGAGAACTCTTCACTCTAATTTAGCTGACCCATCTAGTCTTCTTCAGCCCAAGGCCATCCTTGGTAGCTGAACCCAACTCAGATCATGATTTGACCCAAATTGACCCAAAATAACCTTTCCCCATACTATTTCAATTCAATGCCTTTTACACATGGCCAACCCCAATTGACTTCACCAAACCCAAGCCCTGACCTTGTTAGACTGGGTGATGACTTGAGCCTGGTCGGCCGACCACCTAGGCTGCCGGGAAAGCCACCCCAAAGTTCTCCACCATGGCTAAAAATCAAAATTAAACCCATCCAAGCTGTCTCATTCCAATTGGATTTTTGCACCTTATTGGCATCCACATAAGCAACTTAGGACACCTACCAATTACCACTTGTGGCCTCTCCTTGCCCCTTTATTTAAACCCAAACTTCATGGCCGAAGGAGGAGAGCTTGAAATTCCTTGGGGAGACTCTGACAAATTGCTTCCAGAGCATCCTTAAGACCTCTTGAGTTCAACCCAACCATCCCTGGCCAATCAAATCCACTACTCAGCTCAATTTTCGAGTCAAATTCAAGGCCAAAATAGGACCCTCACCAAACCTCCACCAAATCCAACTTAATTGCACCCACACCATCCCCGCAGTGAGAGAGGAAGATCTCCCACAAAAGCCCCATCACCAGAGCACCCTAAGGTGGACTTTAATCGACCCTCAAAATGAATTTGGTCAAAATCATATCTAGTCAATTCACTACTACTTGAGGCTCAATCTCTAGGCTCCTGGAACCCCCACGATGCATCCACAAGCATCTAATCAAGGATTCACCTCTTGGACTAAGGTATTGGAACATAAACCTAAACCAAGATTCATTTGATTCTCCATAAGCATAGAGTTGATGTAGGGTGCGATTAACCATATGGATGGGTGCATCCCATTTAGACGAGTTCATAGAAACAAACCTCACTTGATTTGGTTGAGAATCAACCAAGATATTAGGGTTTGAATGCAGATGGCTCACGGGTTAGCTCATTTAGGATCATGATGGAGTGTCGTTGGATGAAGCCTCGGTGCGTGTACAGTAGGCTGACTTAGCTGGTGGCGCCAAACCCAGAAGTTGATGCGTGCGCGGTTCGGAGCTGCCTAGGATGATGCGGAGATGACTGGTTTAAGTAGATAAATAGGAATTTTCTTATTTATTTAAATTGCTAGAAATTCAAAAAATCATAACTTTATGTAGAAAAATTATAAAACTAAAATAAAAATACCCTCTTACGAAAACAATGTGGAATTATTTTCATGTACATTTGATGCATATCTTGTTTTTAATTAATTAAATAGTTTTTTTCTTATTTTGATTATCCATTAGCATAGACATTTCACCATGGCATGAGATCATAAGGTTTTTAATGTCTCTATTTTTAGACATCTCTCCTGATTTTTCTAAGGTCAGGGGGCCTCTCTAACTAGAGATATTCAATTTTCAAGTTAATGGTCTCTATTTTGGCATAAAAATTATAATAATTAAAATAGTCATCATAAAAATACCAAACTTATTTTGGTAGGTTTACTGTGGTTAGAGGATTCTAGAAAATATAAAAACGTGGTTTTACTCATTTAAAATAATCCTAATTGTCACCAACCCTAAAAATGAAGAGAAAATTAATTTGGAGTAATTATAAATGTAAATGGCATAAAGACTATTCCACACTATAATTTAATGTTATAAGAGCTTTCCATAAAAATTTCAAGTCAATTAGAGTTAATTTGGTCACTATAACGAATTTTTAAGATAAAATAACATTTTTGGTATTGAAATAATTATAATAATTAAAACACAATTAAAAAAAATCACCATATTGGTTTTTGGAGCTCCTTATGATCAGAGAAATTAAAACAAAAAATTGAAATTAAAATAAACACTTCATTTTTAAGCTATTTTTTAGTATTTAAATAATTAAAATTAATTGAAAATCATAAAAATCATAAAACTGTAAAAGCACACTAAAATATCACATTTGGCTTTTTATTTACTTTAAATAAATTAAAATAATTTTCCTAATTTTCTAAGTAAAGATATTAATTTTAAAAGGCTTAAAAAATGAATTTTCTTTAATTTTTTCAATAAAATCATTATAAAAATTAAAATATAAATAAAAAAATATGAAATTTATTTCTTTATGTTCCTTGGACTTAAAGAGATTTAATAAAAATATAAAACTCAATTTTCCATTTATAAATTATTTTATATTTAATCAATACTCCAAACCAACAAATAATTTTAATAATTAAATTAAATTTCTAAAAATCTTGAAAATTGGTCCAAGTGGTCCTCTAACCTAGTTGAACCTCCAATGAATTTCTTATGGATAGAAGTTTTATCTTGATTGAGTTATTAAATTTTCATTGAAAATCTTTATTTTTGCATTATAAATAATTATAAAAATTAAATAAATTAAGAAAAAAACCACATTTTCTCCTCTCGTATTTTAACTAACCCATGAGTGAGGTAACATAAATTTCAAAGTCATTTGAATCTAACTTAATGAATTATGGGGTGTTAAGGTCTTAAGGGCAAAAGTGTAATTTTGGAATTTAAAGCTTAATTAATATTTACGCATAATCAAGAGGGTAAATGGGTAATAAATGATTTTAAAATAACATGTCTTGATGATTGAAACATAAATAGGAATAAGTGGTGGAAACCAACCTTACTTTGAATTTCATAAGGAAGAAATTTATAATTTTTCAAATTAATGAAATTTGGAAGAATATTTAAATAATTAAGGTGAGGGGTTTGATTTGGAAGATCATAATTCATTGATTTTTGAACCCTAGTTGATGGATTTAATATAATTTATAGTTCATGATTGAGAGCACAAATATTCAAAACCTTTTTTCTAAAATTACAAACTTACCCATTAAATCTTAAGGGCTTAGTAGTAAACTAGGCTTAATCAAAATTTTGTCTAATGAGGTTTAGAGAACAAGTCATAATTAATCTTAAATCTTCAAGACACCACAAGCCCATGCTATGAATAATCAAATTAACCAAATTACTTAATTAAGTCAAGTCACCCCCAAGGGTCTTCACCCATATAATTCATAAGTGAGATATCAAATGATAATTACTCCACTTAAGGGATAATCAAAATATCAAGTTCATTAAGCATAAGGGTATTAGCTGGATGAACTATATAGCAAATATGATAAAACAAAAATGAACTCAAGATAATTCTAAGGACCATGAAATGTCTAAGGTATTACCCAAAACTTCTTCATGATCCTTTGGAAATCTTGAAGGACATGTGAGCTTATTATAATTTGCTTGATGGAATCATCCTTAAGATTTAAATACCTCAAGATACGACATAGGATTTAGTAGACACATTTTGAGTCAGTACTTCCTACTTTTCGACATGCATGCTTTAATTCCTGCAAGATTATACATATATATACTTTACAAGTACTGAAGTTTCAGGTGGAGGAACGAGAAGACTCGTCAGGTACGCTTTTACAATTTACAGTACATTCTTTTCTTGTACTTTCTGCGCTGTACTTTTATGCTTACAAGCTTGCATATTAAACAACGATGTCACATTGCATGTCGAAACTAAAACCTTTAGGACCACAAAACTAAAACCAAAACAAAAACTAAAAAAAACCAAAATAAAATTTACCGTCACAACATTCAAAATATAAGATAAGTCAAAATTTAATCACAAACATCACAACAAACATCACAAGACAACAATAAACATCACAAAAACCACAATTTCAGCTAAATTAAGACATCACTATTGAATGACCGGGAATCCCTCAGAGAAGGTAACCTACAGTTGCTAATGAGATTTCCCAAAGTCCAGATGAAGGTACAAAATTCATTAAGTAGAGTTTAGCAAATTCATTTGTACTAAGTGAATCCAATAGAAAATAGTGGTGTCGGAACGAGAGAACCTTAGGATCATAACCGGTGTCGCTCTAATCAACTTTAATATGCCCCATAATATTTAAAGAACCATAACCATAGGGACATTTGATTTGACATCATAACCTGACACATTAGAGAACATAAACTCGTCATGACGAGGAGCTTGGAGTTAGCATTGTGGGCAGCATGACCATCTTCAACATTAAGACATGTCTTCACCGACAAAACCTTTCCTTAGAATTAAATAACAAATCCATAGGAATTTGAGGTCGTTTGATTACACAAACATAAATACTTAATTTATCTTTAGGCCTTTGTATAGCCCTGCTATACAATTTATGCCCTAACTCGTCTTAGGATTTTGATGTTGTCGTTCGTCACGACCTAAATCTTCACATCTTCCAAGCTAAATTTGTGCGATTGTTTCACGTGAATGTAAGCCCTAAACAAAAAAAATTGGCAGGATGAAACATTCAATAATTCTAATCTCCAAAATTGAAGTCAAACCATAGGATAGCTTGGGAAGTCACTGAGGTTCTCCTCCGGATCTATGACATCCTCTAATTCTTCTTCATTTGAATTCTACATTAAAATGTTCCAAATTTGACTTATTCCCCTTTCACACCTCTATGTCTGATTTCGTTGAAAAGTCCTATCCTTTTGAATTCTTTGAAGATAATATTCCCTAATTTTTATGGAGATTTTTCTTTGGTGACTTCGGTTATCTAAGATGTAATTAACTATAGGGGTTTGCCTTTATAGGAAGCTTTTCCAAACCCAGCTTAATATAAACCTTATTTAATTCCTTATATTAAATAGGGGAGTTTATTGGTCAACATAAAATGGTTTCACAGATTTAAATGGATGTGATACAATCTTTAGTTTATTTAATCGAGTCTTACCAATAAGTAGTGTATTTATCCTTCGGGATAGATACATTGCTTACGGTACTAGACTCGTTTATTTAAACTACTGGGGATATGAGATCGGTTCGGTCTTATATTTTCAAAAATTCAAAATACTATTT
>NW_018247333.1:12307-13572 GCF_001263595.1 Phalaenopsis equestris
TCGGTCTCATATTTTCAAAAATTAAAATATTACTTTTCAATACTATATATATATATATTAAAATAAATTAAAACGGGTATTAGGATATCCATCCTTGCAGCCGATAACTTAACAACTCCTTAACTTTTTAGTGACGACAGGTAGATAGAAGCGAACTCTAGTTTGTTAGCATAGATACCATCACGATTTATTAAAAACATGACAATCCACACCAACATTCTTGTTAACAATGAGTTTGCTCATGCTTTGTACAATACAACCTAAGAACTTGTACTATTTTTTATTCTTAAGACCCATGCACAGGTAAATAGGCTCAATAACTTATAAATAAAAAGAAAGAAATGAAGTGAGGGAAGAGACCTCCCAATTATGGACCCTCAATAAGCTCTCTAATTATATCTCTATTATAATCTCTTAGATTCATCCTGCTCCTTCCTATAGGTCTCTCCTAGATCGTACGGGTTCACGAATTTTATGGGATCTCATGTGCCAAAAGGATTTAACACAGCTGATGCATTTGCCAAGTCATTGTCTACATTCAAAGCCTAACCAATATCATTTTCCACTAACGAGAACCAATTATGCTCTATAACTCAAATGCTATGAGCAATCCAATATCAATACCTTTGTTTTATAAGGCACAACTAACACTATTAGATGGTGAAAAATTGAACATGTGAAATTTGTTTGATTTAATTTTTTTTATTTGTGCTTATTTCATTAATCCAACTATGATCTCTTAATTTGACAAATTTTACGTAATTATGAACATTAAATAAAATTTATTTAATTAAGAAGATATATGGTCAATTACTTTAAAAAGATAACTCTTATTTAAAACTAAGCTTGATTACAGTCACAAATTTAAAGTTAAAACAATTAATTTAATGAAATTTAAGTTTTTACAATGGGAGATAAATTTAAGGTCTTAAGCATAATTTTTAATCAAGAGAGATATATTTAAGCCCTCAAGCTTATGTTTTCCATTTACCCATTTTATATTTTTAGTTCAGCTAAGCCTTCGGCCATGATAAGCCTGACTCACAGCCATCTCTAGCTCAAGTAATATCCAAATTGATTATTTCATTGGTCGTTGGTCTTGAAGGATTAAGCTGCGTTAATCCTAACTTGAAACCATACCAGATAACCCATTAAAATTTTTCTTGAAGTTGTCATATGAAAATTAATTTTTATTTTTTTTATCATTTAAGATACATATTAATTATTAAATAATTTATTTAAAATTATATTACAATTATAAACTC
>NW_018247334.1:0-600 GCF_001263595.1 Phalaenopsis equestris
GGGACAAAGAGAGAGAAAAGATGAGAGAGAGAAAGTGGGGGGAGGGCTAGAGAGAGGGGTACAAAGAATAAGGATGGGAATGAAAAATAAAGAGTGAGAGAGTAAGAGGCCGAGGAGAGAGAAGAAAAATGGAGAAGAGAGAAAAGATAGAGAATAAATGAGAGTGAGAGAGATTGAGTGAGAAGATTGAGTGGAAGATAGATGGAGGGTAGAAAATGAGGAAGAAGGAGAAAGGAAGGGAGAGAGAGGGCTTGAGAGAGGTAGAGAGAGGCAAAGAGAGAGGGAGAGAGGAAGAGAGAGACCATGAGTGAGGGATGGTCGGACAGGGAGAGAAACAAGAGATGAGAAAGAGCAAGAGAGAGGTGAAGGGAGAGTGATAGAGAGCAGGTGAGAGTAGGAACATAGAGAGCATAAGTGTACTCGAGAGGGATAAATATAAAGTGAGAGAGAGTGAGTGAGCAAAGCAATAGAGTTGGGAAGATAGATTGCAAAAGAAATAGAGGGCAAGAAAAGGAATAGATAGAAAAGAGAGTTACAGAGAGACAGGAAGATAAAGGGAGAATGAGCAAGAGAGAGAGAGGGAAAAGGATGGAAACAAGA
>NW_018247335.1:0-342 GCF_001263595.1 Phalaenopsis equestris
TAGCCTATTATATCCTCCCCACCCAAATCCATCATCTCTTTCTCTTATCTGTCTTGCTCACTATTTAGCCTAAAACACTTTTCCTCCCCGTTGAAACCCTTGCATTTCCCTCTCTCTCTCTCTCTGGGTTGTCCAAAATCGTCATGTTCGTCGCTCAACCCTCGCCATATAGTCGTAATCAGAGCTAGCTGGGATCGTAGGGGCACACAATGATGGGATCACAACTTGCAGATATATGAAACTCCCACTACAAAAAATTAGCATATTTGAGTCAGACAAATCATATGCAAATCAGAAGCAAATCCGACTATATTTAAATGTTATCGTTGAATTTGTGTCTGA
>NW_018247336.1:0-409 GCF_001263595.1 Phalaenopsis equestris
TAATTTTAGATAAAATTCTACATACCGACTAGGAATTGCGTGCAGATTATAGTAACATACTAATGGGTCATAATGTGTATTATATCCAAAAAAAAAATATTAAAGTGGCCTGTGGAGCTAATTAGAGTGGAATCTTAGAGATTATTTGAGTGAAATCATGGATATTATTGAGAGGGTTATTGGAGGGTTATTGAGAAATTATTGGGGCATTAACTTTAATGACGTCTCAATAATTCCTCAATAACTCCTAATAACATTCGCGGTTCTACTTCAATAATCCCCTGTAATAACCCTCATAATAAACATATAATAACCTCTGTGATTCCACATCAATAACTCTTTGTATTAACCACCGTAATAACCCCCCAATAACCCAGCGGTTTCATTTCAATAAATTCACAATAACCTC
>NW_018247337.1:0-225 GCF_001263595.1 Phalaenopsis equestris
ATTTTTGAGCTCTCCTTCACAAACATTCCGCACTCTCCACCGAAAGGCAGCTCCGGCGATGGAGTTCGGGCGGTGGCCAACTGCGAGAGAGAAAAAGGCCAAGCAAACCAGTAATAGAAGGAAATAGAAAAAAAAAAAAACAACCAAGCAAGAACATCGAGCAAAATATCAAGAAACCAAGAAAGAAAACCGATCCATCGAACAAACAAAAGTGTCGAGCAAACC
>NW_018247338.1:0-1245 GCF_001263595.1 Phalaenopsis equestris
TACTTCATGATTTACTATCCCAAAATAAATGGCCTGGCCGAGGTTTTCAATAAGAAGCTCATGCAAATTTTGAATAAAACATTAGATGAGAACAAAAGAGGATGACATTAAAATGTTTTAGAGGCCTTATGGGATTACAGGACGACATTTAAAACTCCAACTCAGTTTATACCATCTGCATTAGTGTACGGGTCTAAGGCCGTACTACAGTTAGAGGTACAGATACCGTCTCTCAGAGTCACCATCGTCAATCATATTACAACAGAAGATAGTGTAAAGCTCAGACTTAAAGAATTGAAGAGTCTCAAAGCAAAATAATTAAAAGCAAAACAAAATCTATAAATATATTAAGAAACAATGGTATATGCTCAAGACAAGTTGGTACGCTTGAAGGCGTTAAAATTTGGTGATCTTGTACTTGTTCTCATAAGGCCTATCCTTGCACACTTTAAGATAGGTGGAAAGTTTGAACCAACTTAGGATGGACCATTTGAACCAACTTGGGAGGATCTTACTAACTAGTGGAATTTCGAGCCAAATGACTGATGTTGTCGATCAACGGATGATACCTGAAGAAATATTATACAACTTGATGTCACCTGAAGCAAATTTTCTTTTTGGAATTGTTACTTGTTCTGAGGATGTTTATTTGGACAGCGTCTTTGACTGGGTACAAAATTTTTGCAACAAAATTAATCTTAATAAAATAAAATTTTAATTTTGCATATCCAAATCTCTTCCGCTTTAAATTTTGAAATTTCACTAAATTAAGTTAAATAAAATGCTTACGCACCTGTGTGAATTTAAAATTTGATTAATAAGGATCTGTTATTATTCTTGTTTGTATTGAATTTCAATGCACTAATGTTTTTTTGTCTTCTACAGGATAATGTCGAGTCAGAAGCTGATTTTCTCTTTTAAAGATGGGTTAAATATTGGATTCGATGATGAAAAGGCAGAGCAGGGTGGCATCATGAGTTTTGACTTTGACTAAGGTCATGTCAATGTCGACTAAGAGGGTCTGCTGATGGGTTTTGTCAGCCGTCGTGAAGCAGAAGGATTACTGTCACTGCTTAGAATCAATGCTAGGGAAGACTCCTCACTAAAGAGGAAGAAAGCAGGTAAGATACAATACCCAATGGAAGGAACTAGCAGCTTACAGTCGATGATCATCACGCTGACGCGAGACATGGTCGGTGCTTCTACATAAAGAGTACCTAATGCACCACTAAGAAGAATGCAGTG
>NW_018247339.1:0-351 GCF_001263595.1 Phalaenopsis equestris
AGGGTGGGTTTATGGAAGGCGGCTGATAATCATCATGAATGATGATCAAACAATGAATCAGAAGCAAAAAAAAAAAAAATGTCAATTTCCTATCGTAAACAATAAGTGGTAGAGTCGTTGATAGTTGTCTGATTGAAAATAGAGGACAAACGATGAATCAACATGGTGCGAACAACGAGAAGGATCCATCACCTATTCCTTGCAAGCTACAAATATGCATGTATTACTCCAACAAGTATAATTCAGAAAAAAATCACTCAAAGTTCCTGAACTCCAAAAACTGAAAATCCAAACAACCCTCTTACAATATAGATATAAGTTCCCCAATAGAAAACACCTAACTTGAAAATA
>NW_018247340.1:0-239 GCF_001263595.1 Phalaenopsis equestris
TAACATTCAACTTCATTATGGATGAGATCATCAAAGATCCTCATCATCACTTGCTAATAAGTTGCACCGACATTCCTCAACCTGAATGACATTGCTATGTAGCAATGCCTCCACTTGACATTTTGAAAGTTGTGAGCTTCTCATCTTCTGACTTCATTTTAATTTGGTTATCAGTACAACCCATCTATAAAAGAGAAAATTGTGTGGTTTGATGCGATATCAATCATAAACTTTGGAAT
>NW_018247341.1:0-1621 GCF_001263595.1 Phalaenopsis equestris
TTTAATGTCTAAATGACATTAAAATGTATATATATGATGTAATTAAAAATCAATTCCAATTGATGAGTGCTAGAAAACTTGTGGTGGTAGAGTAATAAATTATCGTTTTAGTGTTATACGAAAGCTCAGCGCACACACACAGATGAAATAGAAAAAAACGGTGATGACTCCAGAAGTTTCTACGTGGAAAACCCGTTAGGGAAAAACCACGGGATCTGACCCAGTTGCGGAAATCCACTATTGATTTTTACAAAATAGACATTAAAACATGGAAGTGTGTTGTTATGTGATGTGAATTAACACGAACACAAATCAAGATACTTTCATCACTCAAAACATTTTACATTATGGTACAAGACATCATTCCATATTGCAGACAATTGCATGCTTTGTTTTTTTTTTGGTTCTACAATGATGAATATGATGTGAATGTAGTGTTAGCATTCAATGTGTGGTTGGTGAACTTTAAGTTGTGGCCTAACTGTTTTTTTTTTATTGTGGTGAGGTCTAAAAGTATCACTATTATTTAAATTGTCTACCAAATAAATAATTTTGCATATATACCACCTAATTCTTATGCATTTAATTACATATCCAAAATCTAAATTTTACTTCATAAATTATACCTTCCAAAATTTTTCCATCACATCAAAAATATCATTACTTCATCTTTTCGAGAGTGATGCACATTTCCATGCATAGATAAGGTGACATGTGTAAAAGTGAAATTTATGTGTTAAATATGTAAGTATGCATGTAATGATGCAAAGCTCTTTATATTTTAAATTAAGAGAGTTTCCCTAAATATGACTATACT
Source organism: Phalaenopsis equestris (assembly GCF_001263595.1). NCBI lineage: Eukaryota > Viridiplantae > Streptophyta > Magnoliopsida > Asparagales > Orchidaceae > Phalaenopsis > Phalaenopsis equestris. Next base: position 818 of record NW_018247341.1, read on the forward strand.
TGTCATATTCAATCAATTTGAAGTGAAGTGTTTCTACCAAACACCTTGAAATATGTGTTCATTCTTGTGATTTTATTGTTTTATTTAATAATGGAAGTTTATTGCATTTTAGCGATGGTAATTCATGCTGAAGGATTATCTAACTCTTTGTTGAATTGTGCTTCGAGAAAATATGCCAGCAACATCCAGTTTAGCGATGAAACTCTATATTGAAAAGTAATTTTTGGATATTGAAAATGGGATGTCAAAAAATTTTCCCCCAAATTAGGCAATATTTATTAAGGATATATACAATTTGATGTGGTTGATAAGAGACGAAAAACAAAAAAATTGATGATATGAAAGTCACAATGAAAGATATAAATTCTCAATGGATAGAAAATATTGAAATGAGACACCAATATAAAAATATATAATGGTCAAAATATTAAGATAATTACATTATTTTTTGTATCCACTACAACTTGCTTGAGATTTATGAGTTACAAGAAAAAAAAATGTCCTATTTTAAGCATTTTTGGAATTGGGATCATAAAAAGCTACTAGTGGAATTACACTTAAACTTTGGTAACAAATAATGACAATGGATGTACTTTTCTAATCAGCCATTATGGGAACTTATTATTAATTATTATTTATTTTTTTTAAAAAAAACCTAACATTTAACTTGGTTGCATACCATTAATATGAGACATTAAATGATTATGCAAAAGGTAGAAAAGCATTAAACCATTGTAAGAAATTTAGTTGGAGTAATTATAATTGTATGACAATTTAAGAGTGTTGCTAGGATAAGTTATGAAG
>NW_018247342.1:0-577 GCF_001263595.1 Phalaenopsis equestris
ATATCAGCGTTATACCACTGTAACATATCTGTAACCTATCTATAACCCCCTAATACCCTCAAAATAATTTCTGATGTACGCAGCTCTGCAAACAACTTATGTACTCAAAATTTTCTCCTATCCAAGTCATTGACCCACCTTTTTATATTTTTTTAGGTATTTGTCCATTTACTAATATTAAACTTTCTATTTCGCGAATTCGGTGCATTTTTCTAGCAAAAGATTTTTTTAAATTTAAATAATCATACTTATTTATTTCGAAAAGATTCGCCATCAGCATTGATTAGTGTGAGAATCACTTCTATCAACCTCGTCAGAGGACCGACCTGTAACAATACATTACAGGGATAATAACATATAGAGCACTTTGCTAATTACAAATTAAACATTAAAAACTTCATAAAAATAAGTAATAAGAGCTTAAATTTAAACTTGAATTTTGATAATTCAGTGGGAATTTAAAAAATGGATCAAAGGGGGTGCTTTATTTGTAAATAACAATGTTTATGGTGTTCTATACGTAATTTTCCCCAGGCTAAATCATGCTATGAAAAAAAAATCTTAAGCGAATATATAT
>NW_018247343.1:0-3662 GCF_001263595.1 Phalaenopsis equestris
GGGAAGGGATAACTAGGATTTTCATCAGAAAAGAACCCAAAAGGATCAACATCAAGCACATAATCCTAGAGTTTTTACTCTTAAAATTTTGTTGAAAGATAAAAAAGCTCTTTTTCATTATGGCAAGCAATTATTTAATTGCTTATATTAGGCTTTACTGTTTGGATTTCAAATAATGTAATATAGGGTAAAAAAGTTTAATCTTATGAAAAGTAATGTAGAAAATGGAGTGGAGTCACACTACATAGATCCCCCTAATAGAGCGACCAACCCGTTCACCATCCAAACTGGAATGAAAGCAAATAAAAAGTAGAAAAAAATAATAAAGATACTCCCATACCGAGTGAAATATTGAATATTGAAAGTTTGAAACTTCAATTTTCAATATTTAAAATTTGTTATTTAACTTTAATCATAAATGCTATTTTAATTTTTTTTCAAATCAACTTTTTCAAAATTTTCATTAATTATGAAGTTCTTTTGCCACTTTATCTTGATATTTATCTTGCAATAAGGCCATTATGGCTCTTGATCTCATTTTGAGTGCCTGATTTTGGTCTTGTAATGGGGCGGCAATGCTATTCAATTGCTTGATCTTCTTCTTCAAATCACTTGGGCCCATTTATATTTTGCTCTATATAATTGCAATTCTATTATTCTTAAGCAAGATTGGGTGTTATTCTCTTTAAGTCTTTTTTTGTGATCACAAGTCTTCCATTGGTGACTTATTCTATCATGTAATTAAGAACAATGCAATCCTCAACTTGGTTTTTAGGCACCTCCTTATAATGATGGAGTTCATTTTGAAGAAGTGGTGAGGACATTTGATGTTTGTTAAAAGGATCTACTACCAAAATGTTAGATGTATCATTTGGAGGTTGGCTATCTTTTTTAAATAAAATAATATAAGTAATATCAATAATTGGACCAACTAACATGCCATTTGGCAAATCAAGATGAAATGCTTTTGTTTCAAGTTGTCTAATAATATTGAATGAGCCACAAGCCCTGGCTTGCAAGTGCTTGTATTTTTAAGATCGACGCCTCTTAGGTAGAATACAAACTAACACCTTCATCTTATTTATAATTTTGGGAATAACAAATTTGATATAACTTTTTTTGCATGTTTTGTATCTATTTGTCCCCCCTCATTGGTATGAAGCGATTGAAAATATTTTATAAATGTAAAAGCTGAATTAATAATTACATGATTTGGGATCGCAATCATATCAATGGTTATTTTTGAATTTTTCTTATAGACTATCTCAATTGGTGATTTCTTTGTGATGGTAGAGATAGTAGAATTCTAAGCGAACTCAAAAGTGGGCAGGTGAAGATTACAATTCTTTGAACTCCTTTCTATTAAGAACCTCAACAAATTTCTTAAGGTCATATTAATAATTTTGTCTCGGCATTAGTTCGAGTGTGTAAGGCAAATAAAAATTTTAGTTTTATGTCAAGCATTCTCTCTATTTCACTTTTAGAAATTCAAATATCTCGTCATTCCAATGTCATTGTCCTTTGCAGCATTAATATTCCCTTTAGATGGGGGTGTCTTATCCACCATTTCGTCCATATCATCTTTGTTTGTCAAATTAGGCTCATCTTCGAATAGGATTTGGGCCTTGCATTGGTGCTTCAAATGGCCTTTCATATGACACTTGAAACAATTGATCTTTCTAATGGGCTTAGAACTCCCCTCAGTCAGAGTCCTAGTAGTCTGAGTGCCATTGGTGGTGGGGTTAAACTAATAGCAGGCCTTTGAGTAGAACACGAGTGGTTTGGCTTTTAGGTCTAGGAAAAGAGTCAACCTTTGTCTTCTTTTTCATCATAAGTTTATAGGAGGAAGCATTCTCTGTTGTCTTCAGGTGAAATATTCACCTTATTTCTAATATCAAGTCTAAGAATAATGACAAATTTAGTTAGTGGTCATCTTATAATTGCTGCAAGCATAGCCTGTCCTAGATGCTAGATTTTCAAATGTGTTGAGGTTCCAAGTGATTTAAAGGGTGCCTTATTTTAGGGTTAGTAGTTGTGCATGTAGTTTGTTGTCATGATGTCTTTGGCAACTTGACTACAGTCATTTTCTTTTATTTCTAATCATGTGAGTAAAAAAAAATTTCATGTGAGGTTGGTCCTTATTCTTAGCTCTTTTGCTATGGTTTGGTTTGATAGATCTATGCCTGACTGACGAGTTTAATTATATCAAAAGTGCCTTTTGATAGTCATCATTCCATGCCACTCAAAAATTCTCTCATTTGTATTATATAATACAAAGTTATTTTAGGGTCATGTATACTATCCTAGAAGGGCGCTTGGAATTAATTTTGGTAGAAGGATATTTGAAATTTCAGTATGCCTATTCTGTTGGTCTCTTCTATCCTCATTTCTATGAGAAGGTGGCCTCCTAAGGGGCTGATCTTCTCTATGGTTTGCTTAAAGTTCATTATTGTCTAAATCAAAATTTGTGAGTTGATTGTGCTGGTACAGGTGGTGGGTGGGGTTTCTATTGGCAAAGTTTTGTATTTGTTCCACCAAAACAATTGGTTCTTTTGCTCACTTATTTGAAACTTACTCTTAGTCAATTGGGTTTTACAGCTGGTTTCTCAAATTATTCCTATAGAGCTTTGTGTCTATTGCTTCTAACATTTTTCTTATACCCCAAACTTGATTCATAGTTGGCGTGGGTGGTATGATGTTCAAAAACAATGCTCACAAGATGTTTAGAAAAAAAATTTACCCTTATTTAGTTTTCAGCCACAAAAAAAATTGTATGTATATAATGATTATTCTATCGATTATTCTATGCATGGAGTTATGTCATGAATCCATTCATGAATTTTAAACCTTTTTTTTATTTATTTTTGAAAAGTATTCTTCGAAAAAAAAAGCACAATTTTGTCCATAGTAAATATAAAATTGGCTGATTATTCTATGCATGGAGATATGTCATGAATCCATTCATGAATTTTAAACCGTTTTTTTTAATTTATTTTTGAAAAGTATTCTTCGAAAAAAGAAGCACAATTTTGTCCATAGTAAATATAAAATTGGCTCTCATATGTGATTTGTACTCAGAGTTGACTGTTGATTTGTATGTGAAGCACTCTCACAAGAAATTTCACTCATTAAAGGGTTTTGTAGCCTACACACGTGTAATAGATTAGGCTTTGTGGTGGAGGCAACTAGTTAGAGCTAAGTACATAATATCATTTGCTTTGCAATGAATATAGAATAATCTTTACTTTTGTTCTTGATCTTATTAAATAAAAAATAAAGAATGTTGAACAAATCTAAAATAAAAAATTACCTTTACTAAATGATATGTCTACCAAATACAAGCACCAATGGTTGAAGTTTCAACTTTTGGCTATGGGTTATGTTTGTTGTCCTACTTGTAGCCACAATCCCCGACCCGCAAAATGGACTGTTCAACAGGTCTAAGACATTGAAATTGCTTAGAAAAGACATATTATCCGGGTCTCTATATGATTATCAACAACAACAACAACAAAGCATTAATCCAACTACGTGGGGTCGGCTACAAGAATCCCTTTTCTCCATTGTGTCCTATTTAGTGTCATATTTTCATTTAGTTCTAATAAATGAACATCTTTTTTCATACAGTAAGCCTAAGTCTTCCTTGGTTTACATTTGCCTTT
>NW_018247344.1:0-901 GCF_001263595.1 Phalaenopsis equestris
ATTACATCAGGACTATGCATGTAGAGCTGCTTGCGACGTCTAATCTCGAGCTAACACGTGAAAGGTCGGGGCTCACCTACATAAAAATGAAAAAAAAAAATGAAAACGCACATCCAACCCGATTGATGCATTACTTACCATTATCGATGCATTATAGGCTTTATGTATTTTTCTCCGCGTTATAGAGCTTTGCTCATGTGTTATAAGAAAATAATTTCTGTGTTATTTATCCTTGCCGTCGTGTTATAGGAATATTCCATCGCGTTATTCTAAATATTTTTCGCGTTATTCATGTATTATTGATGTGTTATGAAAGTGATTTCGAGATGTTATTTTTCTTTAAACAACTATAACAACTTAAAATCACCTCCATAACACATAAATAACACTTCAGTAGAAGTTTCATCTTGTCATTGGATTGTGTCATTTTAATAACACATGAATAACACACCAGTAACACATTAAACATAGTGACTGAGGTGATTTTGAGATGTTATTATTCTTGAAACAACAATACTAACTCAAAATCACCTCCATAACACATGAATATCACAATAGTAAAAAATTTTAATCTTGTCATTGGATTGTATCAACTCAATAACAAATCAATAACACATGAATAACACACCAATAACACATCAAAAACAGTGACTGGTGTGATTTTAAGATGTTATTGTTCTTTAAACAATAATAATAACTCAAAATAAATTTCATAACACATTAATAACATATGAATAATGCGAGGAAATATTCCTATGCAATGTGATATTCCTATAACGCATTGTTCGAGTCGGGTGACATGTTTTTATTTCTTTTTCTAACCTTTTATATAGGTGAGCCTCTACCAACTTACGAGTCAGCTCGAAATTGAAGTAGCTAAGCAACTCTCCATAATTGAGTA
>NW_018247345.1:0-1401 GCF_001263595.1 Phalaenopsis equestris
CACATCAATAACATATTGAATGTGAATAATGATCTTATATTGATCAAACTACTTATAGTGTTCATTACATCTATATATTAATTATTACTTGGTAGCTTAAACCTTGCTTTTAGGGATATTGAAGGACGACATTGGTGAGTTATAAGGGCTAATGGAAGCTTTATTGCTAGTATGTTGAAACTAGACCCTAAGACATAATGCCTTTTAAATATGACACTATAACATATCTTAAGAAAATATATTAATAGATACTATTGTGCCAGTCATAGAAGAACTTATTTTTCATCATTTTTGGCTTATTTTCTTAACCAATTAAACCAAAAGCCCTTAAACTCACTAAATCTTGAATCATTTACATGTATATGCATAATTTCATCTTTTATAGAAAATAGATAATATGGTCATACAATGCAAACAAATTGAATTATAGTGGAATCCTTTATATTGGTGGTGGAAAACAGAGCTCAAATGTTCTTATGTGGATTGTCTTCAATGAAAATTGTTATGGTTTCTCACCCTAAATAAGGGATAGGATAATGCTGGCTTTGAGTTAGTGGTTGTTGGGAGATTCTTGGGGTTATCTCTCCCCTGGAAGAAGAGGAATTTGTTGACACGTAAGTAGTAAACAATTTAAAGAGATTGAAGTAATATGTTTTTTTAAAACGAAGGGAAGCTAACAAACACAAATTTGGTTGGTGATTGAATATGATTGAAGACAGTGAGATAATTTCCCTAGCAATCAAAAGGTGTGGTTGTGCCAGTTAAAAAATGCGAAGAATGAATGATTTCAGAACACAATAAATTTTCGGCCAGTTGATGGTCATAGTTATGAGATTCTTTATAATATGCGCATCCGCTCATTGTCTAAGAGCATGAGATCTTTCAGTGCGGGAGGAAATGTCCAACCATCGGACCATCATCTCATCCGCGATTACAAGAAAGTGTCACCCCTTCAAACTCTGTTAGAATGATTCAGATCAATTCAATCGATGCAAGGTCTAAATACGCTTATAATATGTTATTATGATATTTGGAATAATCATAACATAATTCTCATTTTAACCATAAATTTATGAAATTTAGACCTGTTTGATCAAAAAAGTAATTATTTGAAAAAAAAAAAGGAAGAAAATTCATCATTTTAGGAGCTTAGAGGTTTGCAATTATCATCAAATTGTGCCTCGTCACATGATGACTCCAATAACATTGAAAATGATTGATGAGGAAATAATATTTTGAAAGCGTACATTTTTATAATGATTTCTCAATCATCAACACCATATTTGCAGCACAAATTGCTCATTTCTGTACTGGTTTCCTAATTCACAATTATATTACAGAATTTGCCCGTTACTTGCGCCATGAGTTTTTCCATCATCATTTGGTAATTTTGTAATTTCT
>NW_018247346.1:0-428 GCF_001263595.1 Phalaenopsis equestris
GAGCAGATCATCCAAGAAGATACTGAACAAGATCCTATCTGCATCAAAACAAGCCTCCATTCAAAGTCCGAAGCATACCAAGCCCGAGATGAAAGTTTCGTCAGAAGATCTGTCATCGTCAAGGATGAAAAATAAGAAGAAGAAAAGCGTCACTGCAAAGATTGATAGCACGGGGGGTAGGATAGGGGCTGCCTCTACTAGATTGGTTGTCTCAGATTTAGGGAAGATAATCCTCGAACCCTCCCTTGAACCGCTGACTTTGTATGATTTTCTTTTTGTCCCTCCGGGGTCTTATTAATATAATGATTGTGATTTTGACTACATTTTAACTATTTCTGGTGATAACTTAATTGATTATGTCCAATCTAGCTTTGAGCTTGATCCTCAAAATGCTCCTCAAATCATACTCGAGTCTGATGAACTCATTG
>NW_018247347.1:0-392 GCF_001263595.1 Phalaenopsis equestris
GGGGATTAGATTTTATGGTACCATTCATGCCTTCAATTGGAAATATATATATATATATATATTGTAAAATATTATGTTTTAAAAAGTATAGAAGCAGTCTCTTTACCTAGATGTGATGCTCGGAGTATTTAAAAAATTTTAATTAAGAATATTTTTACAAGATATGGAATGCTGAGAGTAATCGTTACTAATGGAGGATCTCATTTTAGAAATGCAACAATTGCAAGACTGACGGAAAAATTTAATATAATACATAAAATTACAACTGCTTATCATCCTCAGACTAGTGGTTTAGCAGAAGTATCTAATCGTGAAATTAAGAGAATTTTGGAGAAGAGTATTAATCACCATAACAAAATGGATTGGTCTATTAGATTATATACTGCATTATG
>NW_018247348.1:0-224 GCF_001263595.1 Phalaenopsis equestris
AATTTCATGTCATGGTGATTAATATTTGATTTTTTAATATAATAATTGAGGTTTAGAGTTTTTAATTAATTAAAATAAAAATATTAGATAAATATTTTTTATTTTTTTGTTCGTTAGATTCTCCTTTGTTCACTGAGTAGAGAGATATTTTTATTTTATTTTTCTGATATTTCTACACCAAGATATAATTTTTTGAAGTTATAGGTACTTAATTAAATAAAAAA
>NW_018247349.1:0-492 GCF_001263595.1 Phalaenopsis equestris
GTGTAAAATTTAATTAATATAAGAAAAGAAAATTTTAAAGTGTACGTAGCACAACACGATTTGGTTTAATTTATAGAATAGCAAATCAAATTTGGTAGGGAGGTGTGAAGTATTTTAGGACCCAGTGCAGGACCCATTTAGTGGCAGACAATGCCCAAGTGAAACTAGTCCACCGACACACCTATTGGGGGTCCGACCCCACATGAAAATTTAAAGAGTCCTTAACGACCTTCTGAACAACTCTTTTCAAAGATCGTTGAACAGATGGTCCTGAAGTCCAAGGAGTTAGCCGTACTTTCCCAAGACAGAAATGAGTAAAGTATGCCAACAGAAGAAAAGTAATTCGGTCCAAGAGGGACATGGACACATTACCGATGTGCGAAGATAATATTCCTTAATTTGTATGGAGAGAAAAGCTCGTCCCCAGCGAAGTGGACAGAAGCTGTCGGCACTATTTTTTGTTGGAGGAGGTGCTCGTATGAAGCTTTCGGT
>NW_018247349.1:539-1767 GCF_001263595.1 Phalaenopsis equestris
AAAATATGAAATCAAACTAACCCCATATTTTTCATAGTTTAAATGAAAGAGTATTATACCTCAAATCTTGTATCTATCCCGAAGGATAAACATAAGACTTGAGGGTGAGGCTCGATCAAATAAACTAAGGAACATATGAAGTCCGTTTGATCTGCGAAACCTTTATATTTTCCGACAAGTTTCCCTTTTTAATCTGTAGAATTAAATTGGGTTTATATTAAGATGGGTTCGAACTTGTTTCCTATAAGGGCAAACCCCTATAGTTAATTACATCTTAAATGACCAAAGTCACCTAAGAAGACTCTCGATAAAAATCAGGAAATATTATCTTCAAGGAGTTTCAAAGGGTAGGACTTTTCAATGAGATCATCGGACATAGAGGTGTGAAAGGGGATAGGTTCAAATTTGAAGCATTTTGTTGTAGAGTCCAAAGGTGGAAGAACTATGGGATGTCATGGATCAAGTGGGTCTAAAGGAGAACCTCGGTGACTTCCCAAGCTATCCTAATGTTTGGCTTCATTTTTGAGAAGAAATATTTCGGTGTTTCATCCTGCCAATTTTATTAGTTGGGGCTTACATTCATGTGAAACGATCACACAAATAGCCTGAAAGATATGAGGATTTAGGTCGTGACGGACGATAACCTCAGAATCATAAGACGAGTTAGGGTTTATATTGTATAGGAGGGTTATACAAAGGCCTAAAGATAATGTGAGGATTTACGTTGCATAAGCAAGCAAACTCGAAGTCTTATGGCATTTTTGTTTAAGTCTAAGGAAGGAAGATTGGTTTAGCTAGGGAAGACAGGTTTTGCTGTTGAAGATGGCCATGCTACCCACCATGCTAGCCCCAAGCTCCTTGCCGCAACGAGTTTGAGTTTTCTAGTGTGTCAAGTTATGATGTCAAATCAGGTGGCCCTATGGTTATAGTTCTTTAAATTTTACGGGGGCATGTTAAAGTTGATTAGAGCGACACCGGTTAGGATCCTATGGTTCCCTCATTCCGGCACCACTATTTTCTATTGGATTCACTTAGTCTAAATGAATTTACTTAACTCGACTTAATGAGTTCCATAATTTCATTTATACCGTGGGAAGCCTTGTTAGCAACCGTAGGTTACCTCCTCTGAGGGATTCCCGATCATCCGATAGAGACATCTTAATTTAGTAGAAGTTGTAGTTTTCTGTGATGTATATGATTAAATTTTGAGTTGCTTTATATTTTGAAT
>NW_018247350.1:0-5540 GCF_001263595.1 Phalaenopsis equestris
CTAGACCTCAACCAAAAGTGAGGTCAACAATCTTTCATTAAAGTGTAATTTATCAAAAATATGTGTAAAAATGTGTATAAAAATAATATCTATTCTAGGTGTATCACCCTTCTATTTCTTCTTTCTTTATTACTGCAGTTTCTTTTATTTTGAGTACTATTATTTTTATTGTTTCAAATGTTGTGGTTCCTTCTATTTTGAACATTGTTATTTCTGATGTTATTTCAAATATTGTGGTCCCTTTTATTTCTAAGTTTGTTATTACTAAGCCTTTTAATCTTAATGTTCTTGTGATTATTGGTGAGAATAATTTAGATTTAGAGGAAGAGGATAGAGAAATTCTTACTAGCAACGATTTGATTCCTAGTACTTTACATGGTGATTGTCTCGATCAGGAATCTTCTATGGTTAATGTCTCCAATATTCTTAATCAAGAAAATTTGCATTTTGTTAATGTTGTTGATAATTCTTATGTGATTGCTTCAGAGAATTTGCTAATTAACAGCAATATTGTCGTTAGAAACTCTTTTGGATAGCTCTACCCCTTCTCAAACTCATGGAAGAGGAAATATAGTGGGTGATTTTTCTTTTTCTTCAAGTATTTCTAGTGTTACTACTAATGTCTATTCTGTTGGTCATTCCATGTTCCTTATTCTTAGACTTATAAAAGGAAAGCCAAAAGGGGTTGTTTCATCACATTAAGTTTTATTTTCTTTTTCTGTATCTTTCACGTTTTGTTCAAATTTTTTGAGTTGGAATGTTAGATGTCCTAATAATGATGTATGTTTTTTTTTGTTTTTTGGCATCTTATTAAGAATTTAAACTTGGATCTTATTTGCTTATTAGAAACTAAAATCTCTTTGGCTACATTTTTTTATCATTTTCTTTCAAATAATATTAATTTGTTCCTTTTTTAGAAAAGTACTAAAAATTTTTATTTGGTTGATTATGGTAGAATTTGGTTAATATGGAATACTTCTGTCATCAATATACTATTTTGGACATTCAAACTCAATTTATTCTTGGTGTTATATCCTATTCTTTTTTATTAATTTTTTTGTTACTTTTATGTATTGTGATAATAGTAACTTGAGGAAAAAAGATGGAAGGAATTCTCTTGTTGCTCTTGTCATTAATATTCATGACCTTTAGATTGTTTTGGAGGATTTTAATAATTTCACTAGAAGTCTTAAAGAGAAAATAGGTGGTTCTCCTCTGATCTTTAGTAAACTTGTGGAATTTAATAACTTTATTTTTAGTTCTAGTCTTATTGATCTCCCATATAATGGTTTTTCTTTTAGTTGGTTTAATTAACAGAAAATCTTTCAAATAATAAAACTTTTGAGCTTTTGGCAATGATCTGGGGATGGAAAAGTTTTCCTCTTTTTTTAAGATTTTGGACCGTTTAATTTCTAATCATTCTCATATTGCTCTTTATTTTGGTAATTCCCAAAATTTGTTTTGTATGTTTTTGTATAAAAATTATTGGAGTTGCTTTAATAATTTTACTTCTATTGTAGCTTCAACTTGGGTATTAAAGCAAAGAGTGATCCTAATTTTACTATTTGTAAAAGTTAAAAATTACTAAAATTGAATTGAAATATTATATTTGGAATTAGTGTAGTTTTATAACCAATAATATTAATTCTTTAAAGTACCAGCAAGTTGTGTTATTTTTCAATTAGATATTAATCCTTATGATGATTATATTTTGGAGAAAGTTGTTGCTATTCAATCCCAATTAGCTAATGCCTTACATTGTGACTATAAATGGTTAAAAAAAAGAGCTAAATGTTCTTGGCTTTCTGAGGGTAATAATAATGTTAAATTCTTATATAAAATAATTAAAATAATGGTTGTTGGAGTTATATTAAAGATATTTTTTTTAATCATTCCTTTTTTAATTCCCAAGATGATATTTTTGGTAAGACTATCTCTTGATTCTGTGAGGCTTTTAATGACCCTATTTTTAATTATATTTATAATCCTAATTGATATCATGTTAATCATATTTAACTTCTGAAGAGTTCTTTGATCTTATTATGAACTTTTTTAATGATGAGATTAAGCAAGCCTTTTTCTTTACTAGTTCCAATAAGACTTCTGGGGCAGATGGTTTCACTGCTAAATTTTTTAAACCCTTAGGATATTACTGTAGCTGATTGTATTTTAGTTGTTAAATATTTTTCTCTTACCTCTAATCTTTCTAATAGAATTAATCGTAAGACTATTACTCTCATTCCTAAAAAAATCAGGTTCAAATTCTTTTTATTTCAAGCTGATTTTTCTTTGAAATATAATTTATAAGATTATTTCTAGCAATTTTGTCAATAGACTTAAAATTTTGCTTCCTTTTACTATTCGTCCTGCTCAAGCTACATTCACTTTTGGTCATGATTCTGTGGATAACATTGTTATGGCTAATGAACTTTTATTTGGCTTTAATTCTTTTAATGTTAATAATTTTTTTTGTGTTAAAATTAACATTAAAAAAGCTTTTGATAATGTTAATTGCCAATTTATTCTTGAGAGATTTGCAAGTCTAGGTTTTCCTAATACTTTCACTAAGTGGCTTAAGGCTTGCATTTCTAATGTTAAGTTTTTTGTTATCATAAACAAGAAAATGAAGGGTTATTTTATCTCTTCCTCTGGTATCAGACAAGGATGTCCTCTTTCACCTTATCTTTTCACTATAGTGATGTATGTTTTTTCTTTTCTTTTGGATTTTCACCATTCTAATTTTATTATATCTAACCAATTTCTTGATAGCTATAATAGCTCTTATCTTATTTATGCTTGTGGTTTATTAGTTTTTTTTTTCTGTAAAACTGATATTAAATCTATTAACAATTTGAATTGTATTATTGATATTTTTTTTTCTAGTCTACTAAAGCTAATAAAGCTAAATAAGTTGTTTTTTTTTTTCTAAATCGGTTGATTTTAATCTTCAAAGCTAATTATGTCAAGTCAGTGGTTTTTCTTTAAAACCATTACCTTGGTATTATTTAAGTGTGCCTATTAACTCTTATAAATTGTTTGTTGTAGATTATTATAAATTATGGGATAAATTGCAAAATTTGCATGCTGGTTAGAAACTTAAAATTTTATCCTTCGTTGTCAGATATCAACTTTTGAAACAAACTATTTGGTGTTATCTAAATGGTTAGTTTCGTGAATTTTTTTCCCTAAAAAGTTAAGCAAGAAAATTTCTTCTTTATGCCATAATTTTATTTTCTATAATGGTTCTCATTCTAAATTTCACATTATTTCTTGGCTTAATAATTCTAAGCCTAAGATTTATGGTGGTCTTGATTTGCCTAATCTTGATATGTTGAATTTAATGTGTAAATCCAAATTTATTTGGAGACACTTTAAATTCTTCTTTTTATTTTGGTGTTTTAATCAATATGGGTTTCTTTAGATTAAACATAAAAGTAGCTCTTCCTCTTTTTGGAAGAATATATCTCAAGTAGTTTTTAAAATTAAGAATTGTCTTTAATTTCATATTACTTCTAATAGTAATCTTTTGTTTTCTTACCCTTCGTTGAATGATTCTTCTCTTTTCAAGAAGTTTAGTAATTACTTTTACATGGTTTAATCTTTCTTCTTTCACTAAAGTTGGGGATGTTTTTGTTAACAATGTTTGGTATTTTCCTCCATCTTGTCATATTCTTGGTTTTTGTTTAAAATCTTTTCTTAATATCCCTATTAATAATGGTTTCTCTCTTATTTTTTTGGAATAAGCATGACAAATACACTCATAAATTAGTTTATAGTATGTATTTTGATAGTTATTCTATTGTTAATTGGAATAACTATGTTTGGTTTAAAGGATAATGTAACATATATGTTATCAATTCTTGGAAAAGTTTACTTAATTGTCTCGATACTTGTAATGTTTTGATTGAAAGAGGTATTATGATAACCATTCTTGAGTTTTTTGCTCTAATCATCCCACACTCATCTTTTCTTTGAATGTAATTTTGCTCATTCTTTATTTAAAAGATGCATTCCTTGTGGGAATTTTCATCTTTCAAATAGAAATCTTTTATATACTTTATCTCAAGTGGAGTTTTTTCTTTCTCTAACATTGTTAAGAGATTTTATTTGCTAGTTGTTCGTGTTACAGCTTATGTTATTTGGAGGGAAAGAAATGAAAGAATTTTTAATAATTATATTTCTTCTATTGATTGAATGGCTTTTAACTTCTTTGAGATTATTAAGTGGAAGAGTAGAAGATAAAGCTTTAGCGATAACATTCTTTCGTCTATTTAAGATATTTACTTTGTTTAACTTTTTTTCCTTGTTTATGTTGTTTTCATTTCTTTTTTTAATTTTTTTTCTCTTTGAGTTGTTTTTCTTTTTTAAGTTTTAACCATGTTTTGTTTATCTATATTTTAAGATAAAAAAGATATTGGAGGGAATTTTAATTTTTTGGGTTTTTTTTTTGTTCTCTTTATTTTTTGTTAGTTGATCTCTTTCTTATTGCTTTCTTCTTTAGAGATATTTTAGAGGTTTTTTTTCTAATTTAATTATTTATTTTTTTGGATTTAATTCTTATCTTTTATTATTCTATTTTTTTTTCTTTTTATAGTTTCATTTTCTGTTTTAATAGTTTCTCTAGTGATGTATTTGATTCGATGGGTTGTTCCTTTTTAAATTTAATCATTTTTTAATTTAGTATAAACATTCCAAAATATTGATGGAATTTTTTAATATTTTTTTGGTGGGCTACTTCTAGTTCTGGGAGGTCTTTCTCTCTAAGTTTCCTTCTTCGTTTTTGTGGTTTTGTCAATTTCTTTTATAGTTGGTGTTCTTAATGGACATATGCTTTTGTTTTCTGATGCAAGATTTTTGTTGTTTTGGTTATAGGTTGTGTTCTTTTTTGTCTATGTTTAGTCGGTTTATTTTGGTTTGTTGGTTTTTTTTTTCTTATTTCTTCTAAATTTTGTTTGTTTTGTTGGTGCCCTGCATTTTAAAATCCAACTATTGTGAATAATCACCATTCATAATATTGGAGGGAATTTTATGTTCTCCTACAGGTTTTTCAGTTATTTATTTAGTTAGTAGGTGATGCATGTTTCTTTTCTTTTTTTCTTGGTATTTTGGTTGATGCTTGTTGGTTTTCTTTGTGCTATTGTTTTTTGTTGTTTTCCTTTGGTGGTTTTATGTTCTTTATTTCTATTTCAACTTCCTTGTTTTTTTCCTCTTTTTTTTTTTTTTTTTTTGCTTCTTCTTGAGGTTGTTGGTATTTTTGTTTTTGATGTTCTTGTTGTTGGCTTATCCTGTTGGTTGTTGGTTTGTTCTCGTTGGTCATGGTTGGTTGTTCATGTGGGTTATTTTGGAGCTCATGCTGATTGATTTTTTCCCCTGTGGGTTATTTTCCGGTACTGTTTTGTTTTGGTTGGACTTTTATTATTGTGATGTTGTTGTTGTTTGTATTTTTGTTATTAGTGATTTATGTCTTATGATTCCTATCTTGTTATTGATATTTTTTTATAAGAGTACATTATACTTTATTCTATGATGATTGCTGAGAT
>NW_018247351.1:0-856 GCF_001263595.1 Phalaenopsis equestris
TATATATATATATATATATATTATAAATTTTGTTGGTATAATATTAATTGTCTATTGGGTTTTGTAATTTTAAATTTTATAAAATGTTTTTATTTCAAGTTCAAGTTAATGAAACTAAATTTTTATTCAATGTTTGTTTGAAAGTAATAGTTTGGGTCATTAAATAGTTTGGAGATATGTATACATATTCATTATTATGATTAGACTAATGAGGAATTCTAGACGGCATTATATCAAATGTTTATTTTTTAAATGACATAATTAGATATGATTAATTTATTTATTAAAATATTAAATTACTCGATTATTTAGCCAAATTTATTGTTGGTTAGCAAATATGTTAAGAGGATATATATAATATTAAAAGAAATGCAGCATTATATCATTAAACATGAAAATTTCAAAATATTAGTTCATTAGGGCATTATAATGATGGTACCTTTCAAGATATTGTTTAATGTCAATAAATTTGTTTAAAAAGGGATTTCTACCGCCCCTTTTTCGATTTAGGAATATGAATAAAAATATGATTTGCAGCATATGCATAACGTATAGTTTTTACTCATTGTCTTAAGGTTGTCACTCATTGCACGGAAAGGGGTAGTATGACCCGTGAGAACCAGTGCCATATAGAGCGAGTTCTGCCTGTGCACACCAATTGGCCTTTTAAACAAACATTCTATGTATTCATTATTAATTACTTGTATAACTTGAAATTTATTATACAGTCTGCTTCTATGCACTCAACACTAATCAAACAAAACAAAACATTTGGTATGGTGAGACATAAAAAATTTAAAATTTGAAGACTCAAAAATATATTTACATTAGTCTTAGGACATTTTGCATACCACAC
>NW_018247352.1:0-916 GCF_001263595.1 Phalaenopsis equestris
GTAAGTATGTTCATAAAATTTTTATCGTATGTAGTCATAGTAATGTCATTTTGATCGTAACGTCGCTTGTAAATATATATGCGTAAACTATTTTCATGTTTTGTCATCATGGGTTATTACTCTACCTCAAAAATCATTTAAACTATCAATAAATGTAGCAGTTATCAATAGCCCTCATAATACTATGGTTCCTTAGTGTTCTATCACTGCCTAATTCCAATGGTTCCCAGAGTTTCATCCTCGTATAAATATTATGAGTCGAGAATATTACATCCCTGCATAGTATACTTACAAGCACTCATATAATAGTCTACTCATAATATTACTCGTGACATTTCTTAAAACATAATACCCATATCATATATTCATAGATATTTCATATACATGTATGAATCATAAATAAATATTTGTAGTGTATCATAACATAACATAACATTACATGTATAGTTAAAGAAGTCAACTTACATTCATATATTTCAACCAGATATTCATCTGCAGTATGTAGGAATTTCTAAATGCAACCGTGTCATATGAGAAATCATATGAAAATCTATAGAATATTATTTTTTTTAAATTAATGCAAGAGTATTTCACCTGACTTGGCGGAGTAGCCCTGAAGGAATTCTTACACGCTCATCTTGAGCTCTCCGCCTCGTGTAAACAACCTTAAACTTTTAAAAGTCTTAGAATTTCATGAAATCTTATATGATTTTGTGATTTAACCATAAATATAATTAATTTACGAATTCTTATTTCAAACGGGCTTCTTGGCAGAAATCCTTCATATTCCACTTTTCCTTGCCCTTCTTCCTTTTCCCTTTTATTCTTATCTTAGGCTGCTACAAACTTTAAATTAATTTATCGTAAATTACAGTAATTAATAATGCAAAAATAGCAAGTTTAGATTTACTAAAAT
>NW_018247353.1:0-892 GCF_001263595.1 Phalaenopsis equestris
ATATAAATAATTTAAATGCTTATAAGTTTGTTAAAAAAATTTAGGAAGTTAGTGTGATGGGAATGGATCATTTTCCTTAGTTTAATTTGTAATTTAAAATTTATCACATTTAAACTTATTTTATGATTGCAAAAATAGCTTTTGATTTTAGTTCATTGAATTTTTTATCATTTTGTAAATGAAAATCAGTTATTTTTTTATGAAAATATCTGTTTGAAAGTAACTCATTTCCACCAAAAATTTGTGCTGGACTGTAATTCGCCATAAGATTTTTGGTCATAAATGTATTCCATTAGCACGAATATCCATCATAAATATTTTTTAGCTCGCCTTGGATTTCTATTATATATATATATATATATATATATATTACGAAGAAATCTAATATCACTTTCTAGTTACTGTTATTCTGCAAAATTTTATTGAACCCCGACTATTGCCTCTCCTTATTGAAGAAAAAAATAGAGCCCGAAGAAAGCTGAAGCTTGGAGGAGCTGAAGTACATTACTCCCATTTTCAGTACTGTTGCCGCCTACGGCCTCCGCCATCTTTTACCCTCAGTCGCTGCCCACTCCTTGTGATGAAGCACCTTACGATACAACCTATGAAGCGACACATCATCTAGGTCATTGTGTCAACCTTCGAAGATGGTGCATTGAAACCCGACTATTGCCTCTCCTTGCAACCGCTCCCTACCGCGGGCCATAAGTTCTTCTGCTAAAAAAATGTTGTAACTTGAGAGGTCGTGTAAGCCTTTTCTGCCGGTGGGACAAAAGACTATACGTATAATCACAAGTTTATAATGGATTTCTTTAATTAGGTCAGACTCCGTATTTTTTTCCCTTTCCAAGTTTTTAATGTAAAAATCTCATGGTGTTTCTACCAATCATTT
>NW_018247354.1:0-800 GCF_001263595.1 Phalaenopsis equestris
CTGCAAAAATTCAACTTATTGAAAAATTACCACCACCGACTATGGTCAGATGGGTAAGAAGTTTTCTAGGACATGCTGGTTTCTACAGGCGTTATATAAATTTTTTTTCAAAAACAACTAAGCCATTATGTCAACTTTTAGAAAAAGATACAAAATTTAATTTTAATGAGGAATGCATAAAAGAATTTGAATTATTAAAAAAAAATTAATCACTGCACCGATAACGGTACCACCTAATTGGGAAAAACCATTTGAAATAATGTGTGATGCTAGTGATTATGCTATTGGAGCTGTTTTAGGATAAATGCACAATTAAGTTTTTAAAGTAATATAATATGCTAGTAAAACTTTGAATGACGCTTAAATTAACTACATTGCTGAAAGAGAGTTATTAGCTATTCTCTATGTCTTTGATAAATTTAGACCTTACTTAATTGGAACTAAATGTATAGTGCATACAGATCATTCTGCTATTAAATACTTAATGCAAAAGAAGGATGCTAAACCAAGGTTAATTAGATGGATACTTCTATTGCAAGTGTTCAATTTTTCTGTAGTCGATAGGAATGGAAATAATAATCAAATAGTTGATTATTTGTCTAGAGTAGAAATAGAAATATTAACTAATTTTGCAAATGAAATTTCAGAAAATTTCCTTGTTGAACATTAAATAGTATTTATGAAATAAATACATCGTGGTATGTCGATAAGTAAATTATATTGTAAGTGATATTCTACTACTAGATATTAAGAATCAAAAATTATAGAAATTTATATATGATTCAAAATTTTATTTTTGG
>NW_018247355.1:0-786 GCF_001263595.1 Phalaenopsis equestris
ATGGAAGGTGAATTTAAGTTTAGGACTGAAATTAGGGAAAATTGGGACCAATTTGATCGATACTTGTGGTGGATTTAGGGAGATGAGACCTTTTAAGGGTAATTTGGGGTTGGCTAAATTGGTTTATGTTGTAGTTAAGAAAAATAAAATTGGGAATATTTGGAAGGTTTTGGGAATTTTTGGGAATTTTTTGGAATTTTTGGAATTCTGTGCTAAGGAGGGGCATTTTGTTAGTTTGGCAAGTTTGGTGATTTTGGTTAAGTTGGGTATTTTCAAAAGGTTTGAAAAGATTTTTGAATAAATTTTGGTATTTTTGGTAAATTTGGGAATTTTGGCTAAATTTAGGGTTTCAAGGGTATTTAGGTAATTGGGGGAGTTTAGGGGCAAAAGGCTAAGTTGGGTATCTTTGGTAAAATTGGGGAGCTATCCACCCTAAATTAGCCATGGACCAATGGAAACCCCATTTGGGTCCTCTATGTATTGGTCTTAGCTAAACCCTAGCCTAGGGCCAGTGGGTTTAGGGGACCATCTACATGAGTCTCCCAAAGGATTAAGGGATTAAAGTCAAGAAGTTTTGGGTTTGTATTTGCGTGTGATTGTGGGTGAGGTGATTGTAGCTAGTGGCTTAGCTCTAGACCAACACCTAGGGTCAACCCTAAGGTCCAACAGTCTTATGGGAACTCTCCTTGAGCTCCCTCATAATGACCCCACCTACTAAGTGCTAGAGGTTTGGATAAATATATAGAGCTTAAAGTTGAGTAAATAGGAGTTTAGAATTTCTAATGG
>NW_018247356.1:0-1526 GCF_001263595.1 Phalaenopsis equestris
TTCATGAACGAACTATGTACATTGAGATAGATTGTTATTTTGTTCATGAAAAGATTTGACAAAATTTGATTTCTACAACTCATGTAAAGACTGGGGAACAATTAGGGGACATCTTCACAAAGGCTTTTAATTATATTTGTAACAAGCTGGACATGATAAATATCTATATTCCAACTTGAGGGGGAGCGTTATGAAATTTAATATATTAGGAATTTTGATCATAGGACGCAATGGAGAAAAATGATTCATGTAGCCGACCCCACGTAGTGGGATTAAGGCTTTGTTGTTGTTGTTGTTGGTGTTGTTGTAGGAAGCTTGATCATAGGAAGTTTAATTAGATGAGATCTAATTTCTGGATCTTTTCTAAATTAGAGATATTCCTAATTTATAAAGATTGGGAGTGTATGTATAAATGTAACATATTTCCTTAATGGGAATAAGAAAGAAGATGTATTTTCCGTTACAGTAACATTCTGCTTATTCACATGAAGTCACCTATCTCAATCGTATCTTCTTTCTTTCTATAAGAGCACATGCCAATATTTCTCTCTTTGGATATCTTTTTAATCATTTTCATAAAAAAAACTAGACTAGAAGTTGATCCTTGATGCAATGTCTTTATGCTTTTAAATTCATTAGTTACTTTCATAACTTTTTTTTAATGCAAAGTCATGGTTGCATTTACATGTCTTTAATTGTAGTTTAGTTATATTCATTAGTTGTCATTGGGCAATGGCTTAAAGATTTGCCTTTTCAAGACAATAGCAGATCTCATTATTGTTGTTGGGGACTTTAGTTGATATTTACAACATTGTTTTATGCTATTTTAACAGGTAAATGCAACTCTATTTTGCATATGAAATTTGGATGATTCATTCATGCCTTTCTTCCACGGATCATTTCATGTTGATTTAATTGCCAGCAATCATGGATAACAGAATGAGCGGAATGGATTATAAAGATGATGATATAATACGAGTCAGTCCTACCATGAATTAGTTAATCTTTACAATAAGATTTTCTCATTGCATTTCTCTGTTTTTGAATTTGTCCCAAACAACAAAGTTGTTATTGCATGCTTAGAACGGACAATTATTACTGCAGTTATTGTGAACTTGTCAATCTTTATGCTGTCTGTGATAAATGAATATTTGCTTGAATAATTGTTGTTTATGCAGTTATAATTAATTTAGAGAGAAATACTGCTATGCTGTTTCTAGCATGTGATTTATTGCAGTTTTCTTGATCATGCATTTAGTACAGATCTTAAAAATGTTGCTAAGGCATATTTAATTGTAATATATGCATCGCCAGACACCATTTTCATATTGCACAGTGCATTTTCATATATTTTCTTAGAAATTCTTTTACATTATGTGAGGAGACAATAGTTCTAGAAACAGCTAAATCTAATTAAGTTCAACAATATCAAAATCGGTCTAAACTACCATCCTGTAACTGGAAATATGCATACAAAATAACTGAATCATCTTACTTTAATTATCTTCATTTTGTCATGACTTTTT
>NW_018247357.1:0-417 GCF_001263595.1 Phalaenopsis equestris
AAAGACGCAGTCTATTTTGGCCTTTCAATTACTCGGTGTTCCCTTCAATTACTTGCCTTTTCTGGTTCTGATTGGACTGGTGATGTCACCGATAGAAATTCTATTCATGGTTCCCTTCAATTACTTGCCTTTTGTGGTTCTGATTGGACTGGTGATGTCTCCGACAGAAATTCTACCATGAGGTTTTGTGCTTATTTTGGTAATGCAAACATTTTGTGGTGTGTCAAGAAACAATTAACAGTTGCTAGATCATCAAGCCAAATATCGTGTTCTTGCTACTGCTGCTATAGATACTATTTGGCTCTGCCCGTATTAAACGAAAGTGGCTTACCTATGATCGAACCCACAACTATATATTGTGATAAAATTTTGGCATTGGCTTTGATTGATAATCCTATTTTTCATGCTTGAACTAAA
>NW_018247358.1:0-531 GCF_001263595.1 Phalaenopsis equestris
ATTTAAAAATTTATGCCAACTGATTAAAATTTAAAAAATTGTCTATATATTAAAGCCAAACAATTCATAAAAATTTGGATAAATAATGTGATTTAATTATTAATTTTATTAGGCAAGACCAACATTTGAATACATCATCTTAGAAATTTTCAATTTATTTCTAACTATTATACAAGTAAGCACTAATTATCCATTTATTCTATTAATAGGTGTGAAAATAATTCTATATCTAGATTAAATAAGTCAAAATATTAAATCATAATTAATATATCGATTTTATTTGTCTCCAAGTTCAAATTTTAAAACCATCATTTATATTAGGTGTCTCAAATCAGACTCACATATAACCCAAAATAGACCCTATTTGAAGTTGTTCTGAACTCGACCTAAACTTGTTTGTCCCGAACATGACATATATATTAAAAATGTTGGAAAGTGTAACTTAAACTCGACTTGTCTTCAACCCGTTCACCCGAATTAATGTAACGCATAACAACTATTTGAGTTAATTTTGAGTCAATATCATATCAA
>NW_018247359.1:0-1196 GCF_001263595.1 Phalaenopsis equestris
TATATACATACATACTTACATTGAAATACTATGTATTTGCACAATGGTGACTAATAATATAACATACGTACCATTGAAATACTATGTATTTGCATATCTAGCACATAAATTGTAGTTTAACATATATACCGCATTATTTATGCATGGGAAGTGCATTTTCACTTTGTAAAAGTTAAAATGGTGATACTTTTGATATGAGATGAAAGATTTTAGAAGATATAAATATAAAAATGTAAAGTTTAAGTGTTAGTTATATAAATAAATAGAAGTTGGTGGTATGTACATACCGATAAAAAAAATTACAAGAATAACCTAATCAAAATTTGAAGGAAAGATTAGTTATATGTCACATAATTATATATCACATAATTCTTATGTATTTATATATATCTAACAACTAAATATTTATATTTAAATTTATGATATTTTGATGTCATAAATTTATTATGAAAATCTATGTTGGATTAAAAGTTAGTAATTGCTGCGTGCGGAAAAGTCACGACAGTAGATTGATAACTTAATGTCTTAGTATAACACAAAGATTCAAAACGTGCACAGATAAAAGAAAAGTAGGAGGAGCCCAAAACTTTTACCTAGAAAAATCATGCAAGTGAAAGAACCATAAGACCTACTCATGTCAAAATAATTCAATGTACATAGGTTCACTCTTGTCTTGAATTAAAGGAGATTGAATTACAAAACTGATAATCGTAGATGTACAATAGTAATGTAGCTATAATAGTCATAATTGGGCTGCAACAAAGCTAGTTATTGGCTATAATAGCGATTGTTTGTCACAAAGGCTTAGATGATTATTACAATAGTAGTAATTGGTCACAAATCGCAGTTGTAATAATTGGTCACAAAGGTTGTAGTTGGCTGCTACAAAGATAATAGTTGACTATGAAAGCTTTAATTGATGGGTGCAATAGTGGTAATTGACCACAGAGGCCGTAATTGAAAGTTTTAATAATAATAGTCGGCCACAAATGTTGTAGTTGGTTGATACAATGACAGTAGTTAGTCATGAAAGTTGTAATCAGTGCCTGTAATTTATGCATTTGGCGACAAAGGTCATACTTGAAAGTTGTGTGAAACAAATCTTCACTCCTTTAGTTTCATATACTTGATTTTAACATTTTTTTTTAGTTAAGTTGCTTGAAGTTAGGTTATTAAATCTAAAGTTGAGTTCCCCA
>NW_018247360.1:0-824 GCF_001263595.1 Phalaenopsis equestris
AATCCTTGCATTGTTTATACAAATAAGGGTCATCCTAAAAATCTGATTGTGCAACATGAATGAATTTCTTTTCCAGTTATTTTGTTAGTCCATATGGTAAAATCCCACTAACAATATAATTATAATATCAACATACTACGGTATTTCCCATCCTTTTACAACATAAAGTTGTTCATCAAGAAAAGTTTCATTAATTTCTTTTTCTAAATCAAGATTTTCTTTCTGTTCAAGCCTAGATAGATGATCTAAAAAATTTGATTATCAGCCCCTTTCCTATCACCTTCTACAAAATCAAACTCTTGCATCAGAAGTAACCATCTAATTAATTTTGGTTTCACATCCTTCTTTTGCATTAAATATTTAATAGCCAAGTGGTCAGTATTCACAATGCATTTAGCTCCAATCAGATATGACCCAAACTTATCAAAAGCATAAACAATTGCTAATAACTCTCTTTCAACAGTTAATTTGAGCATCATTAAGAGTCTTACTAGCATAGTATATGACTTTGAAAATCTTATCATATATTTCCTCTAATATAGCTCCATTTTCTTCTTCACTAGAATCACACATTAATTTAAAAGATTTCTCACAATCAGGTGAAACAATTACAGGAGTAGCGATTAACTTTTCCTTTAAAGTTTAAAAGGCTTTAAGACAATCTTGGTTAAAGTCAAATTTTGTATCTTTTTCCAGAAGTTGGCATAAAAGCTTTGTAATTTTTAAAAAATATTTAATATATCACCTGTAAAATCCAGTATGTCCTAAGAAGCTCATAACTTCTCTTAGAGTAGTAGGTGGAGGTAAGTTTGATATTACCTGAA
>NW_018247361.1:0-823 GCF_001263595.1 Phalaenopsis equestris
CACCAACTAAGATAATACAAGACATTTTCTTTCACGTTTTCATTTGCATGAAGGCTCATGCCGACTCATCTAAGGCATTAATGTATAGGATGAGAGGTTTTTCTATGAGGAGAGCTGCTAATACCGATGGGTTCAGTAGATAACACTTAATATCATCAAAAGCATCTCAACATGCTTTATCCTAGTGAAAACGAACATATTTTTAGCCAGGCAGCAAAATTTTGGAAAAAGATCTCCAAATAAACACAAGCTTCCCTCGACTGGGATGCAACTGTGTTAAGCTCTTAGGAGACTCCATATTTATGATGGCTTTCACCTTATTGGGATCAACATCAATGCCTCCATGACACCCAATGAAGCCCAAAATTCCTCGGAAGATACACCAAATGCTCATTTCAACGGGTTCATCTTCAGATAAAAGTTTCTAAGGCACTCAAAAATGACTCCTAGATTTGAGATATGATATCACATCATCAATATAGCATTCAACTTGGTCATGTAGTAAGTCATCAAATATGTGTGTCATAGCACATTGATATGTCATTGATATGTCACCCTGACATTCTTTAAACAAAAGATATTACCTTATAGCAAATGATACCTATAGGACTACGAATAATCATATGTTGTTCCTCTTCTACGGCCATCCAGATTTGTTTATAACTAGACAAGTCATCCATAAAAGAGAACATCACTTGGGATGAAGCAACATCCACCATGTGCTCCGGCACAGACAGGAAAATCATCTTTTAGGCAATCCTTACTTATTCAGGTCTCTAAAGTCTCTGCAAACTTGTATTTGTTCGCTCCTTTCAAACATATA
>NW_018247362.1:0-3409 GCF_001263595.1 Phalaenopsis equestris
CATCTTCCTCCACCACTTAACCTGAGTGTGTGAGGAGATTTCCATGAGGAGAATGAGTTTGTCTAGCAAGGGAGCAAGGTTTCCTCTCTCCTACACTAAAGGAAAGCTTCACCTTAGCTTAGGGAAGGATCACCAGAGCTTAGTCGGAACTTCGCTAGAGCTCATAAAATTGTTAAAGTATCGCCAGAATTTCTTTCTAGAGGAAAGTTTCTTTGTTTTTCAGAGAAACAGTGGAGTGGAACTTGCCGGAGCCTCGCCGGAACGTGAGATTTTCCCATACCGTTAAGAGATCTTCCTATTACTTGAAGAAATGCGTTCGTAACCTTTGTAGTGGTGACATTCTCATAATCCTTCACGTTTTTTTTTTCTTAGCTAGTCTTAGGATTATTTTTTCTAGGTGTTGTGGGTTCGATCACCCAAACGGGGCGATTGGGTTGGTCACACACCCTTAGATTAGATTTTCATTTCCTACAGGAACCCCTAGTTAGGAATCACATGTGTGACCAAATTCTTAATGGAGTTAAGTGATTTCTCAATGCAAACCCTAGTCCTAAATCCTAACAAGTCAGAATCCCAATTTCATCTTGCTTTGGCACTCCCAACCTTCCTGGGAGGGGTTAGGTTGGGAGGGGTTACCTTCCTGGGAGGGGTTAGGATGTTCGGGTTTTGCAAAATAAGAAAATCATTGTAGCTAGCTCGCTTTGCAAAATCATGAAGAGTTATGAAATGTGAAAAATTCTGTAGCTAGCTCATTCCACAACATTGCAGAGAGTTTCTCTTTTGGAGATTCAAAGGTGAAACTCCACGCATGCCTTGCCAAAGTATATACATATCTAACACCTAAATTTTACTTCTATATTTATGCCAACAAATCTTTCATATCATATCAAAAGTATCACTATTTTAATTTTCCAAAAGTGAAGTACACCTTTTCAAGCATATATAAGTTGGAATACATATAAACATTAAAATTGAAGTGTTAGGCATGTAAATACATAAAAATAAAGTGGTATGTATGTAAATCTTCCTTAAAATTTAAGTGGAAGTGCAGAGTATAATTATCTAAAATTATCCAGAATGAAGAGTCATGATTTTCATGCCATGAAAGACCTAAGTGGTCTCTTACATCATCATAAAGTGAAATGTACTATTTAGATTTTTGATTGAATATTCTAATTATTTAAACAAAAAATCCTTAAAACTTCGTCCGAATAGATCTCTTTTCTATCATTTTACATCATCCAAACACCATTGTGTCTTAATGATGTCAAAATTGAGCGACCTTGAGGCATCAAATTTATTAATTAAGACAGTTTTAGGCTATAAACATATAAACTTGATTGGAGTTAACAAACTTCTAGAAGCTATTAAATTAAACTTGTGTGTATTTTATAAGGATCATTAAGAGAGCAATCTAAGCATTCTTAACAATATTGGGTTCGTCTTATCACGTCGCACAATCTAAATTACAATTTTATTGGAATTAAAACGGGTAAAGTTCTTAAACTTTTTGTTCATTTTTACAATTTGATGTCTCATCCATCGAGATAATGTCCACTTTGACCCAGTGGCCTCACAGTTTTGTCTTATTTGTATTACTTCCTAAGAGGTTTGACATACAAGGAGTGCTCCCGAATGAGTACATTTAAAAATATAATAAAAAATACCTTGATTTGTTAAAATTTCAGCTTCATTCTACTAAAAAAATTTCACATACATACACATAAATATTCTAAAATTTAAAAATTTAATGAAACATGTAGATCTTTTTAGTGAATATTTTAATAAAATATCATGTTTTATCATATAAACTTTTCTTTCAAAAATTTGAGAAAATATTATGTCTAATAAATCTGATGTGTGCTAAAATCCACGCAGCTGGGAATCACTTGTTTTTCGTCATTTGGTGGTACGGACCATGTACCCTCCATGACTTTCTTTGGTTCTAGCACAGGATGAC
Organism: Phalaenopsis equestris; assembly: GCF_001263595.1. Lineage (NCBI taxonomy): Eukaryota > Viridiplantae > Streptophyta > Magnoliopsida > Asparagales > Orchidaceae > Phalaenopsis > Phalaenopsis equestris. The sequence continues at coordinate 1,961 of NW_018247362.1, forward strand.
ACTAAATCCCATCGGTTGAGAATCAACTTTCTCATCCTCTGGCGGTTCAGACTATGTCCTCGCCATGACTCATTTCGGTTCCAGCACGAGACGCTTAAGTCCAATCCGCTGAGAATCACCTCTGCTTCCTCTGACAGTGCGGGCCATTTTCCCATCACGACTCGTTTCAATTCCAGCACGAGTAAATACCAGAAGCCTGTTTGATCCAAAAACTTCACCATCAACAGTAAATACCAGACTCCTGTTTCATCCATCAAAAACTGTAAATCAGCAGTAAAGTTCAGTTGCTTCCTGAGATTGGAAACCTGCAACTCCTCCGACACCACTTAATAATTCTGAAATCTGACAACTCCATATATAATTTGCGTCAAGTTACTTCGTGCATGGTAGATGCTCTTGACTACCCCCCATGTGCATGCATATTCAGGCTAGCATTTGTTATATATATATGAGGCATTTACATATATAATACATAAATTTTTACCTATTTACATATATAACATCTGAACTTTCATATTTATATGTGTAAAGCTCAAAACTTTAGTATCATGTAAAAAATATCATTTTTTTTCCTTATTTTTTAAAATAAAATACATATGTTCATGTATATACTTTTGACATCGATAAGTTATTAATGTAAATATAAAAGTTTAGGCGGTAGATATGAAAATACACAAGAATTTGTGGTATGTATCTAAATGTGTGTCTGTGGAGAAAATATTGCATCAGGACTCCGCACGTAGAGTTACCTACAAAGTCTAATGAAAACACGTCACGTGGCAGTGACAAAAAAAAGAAAAAATCCGGTAACACAAGGGGATATTTCTCACATGTTATTCAGATGTTATTGTGTGTTATTCATTTATTATTGTGTATTATTTAAGTGTTATTGTGTTATTATAACACCGGGAATATTCTCAGAACACAATAACACCTGAATAACACAGAATAACATGAGGAGAATATTCCCGCATTACAGGGCCGATTTTTTTTCTGTCACCTTCACATGACGTGATTTCATTGGACTCCGCACGTAACTCTACGTTATGTGTGGAGTCCTGAGGCAATATTTTTTCGTGTGTGTGTGTGTTTTACAACTCAAATTTCATCTTTCACATGCAAACAGTTTTTGAGGTGAACAGTGATGTGCAAATAATAAAATAAAAAAGGGGTAATTTACGTACATGCCACCTAATTCTAATACCTAAATTTTACATTTAACATTTATACTACTCAAATATTTCAATTTATCTTTTTATGCATAGAAAAGAAGGTATATACATTGCATTTTATGGGTTAGATATGTAAATATAAAAGAGTTGATTGGTATGCATGTCAATTTTCCAAAAAAATGAAAACAAACAAACGCTGCTCATTTGGTGCATTATATATGGAGTGGTTGGGTGGGCCGGGCCACCCTGAATTGCAGATATGTTTATAAATAAATAA
>NW_018247363.1:0-906 GCF_001263595.1 Phalaenopsis equestris
TGTGCTTTATATAAGGTGTTAGGTGCTCGATTGCTTATTTATGTGATGCACTTTTTATAATTATTTTTTATTTTATACATAACAATATTATGTATGCACATGGGCAAATTATCATTTATCCAGAAACACAGAAACAACTGCAAATCAACTATTTTCCAAACACACAAAATAAATAGCCAATCAGCTTATCCATATCAGTTACATATCTACAGCTTATCAGGATAAGCTATATCTGCCGCAAAAAACCCTTACTTTTAAAATGGATAATATTTTTATTTTTAAAGTAAAACTAATAATTTAAATATTATTTAAATGTTATGTATATAAATTTGAAAATTTACAATGTGAGGTTGTATACTGTAACTGCGCCTATATTCATATCAGGATGTCCACGTGCAAAATCAGCGGGACAAATATGTAAAATTAGTTTGGAATTAATGCCGAGCGGTCGTGGACCGCGGGTTAGATGTTCGGTGACGAGGCATCCACTCCCCTTTAAATAAACTCTTACCAGTTCTGCTTTCTCAATCTCCTCCTTCCTATCTTCGAGGCGATTCCCTAGGGCTTTTGTCGAGGTTGTGAGGTTACAGGATTCTCCGCTATGAATCCAGAATAGTAAGCTCTCATGTCTGTTTGACTCTTGGTTTCAAGGATTAGTTCTTGCTGGCCTAGGTTTTCTTCTCTTGCTCAATATCTTCACCGCTAGCTGTTCCTCTGGTTCCTCTGCGATTCTCCCTTTTGTTTTATGAAGGGATAAATTTGGTTTTGATGTATAAATGCTATTGATTAGGCTTGTTTTTTGGTATGGCTACCCCTGTTGGCTGCATCCTTTTTATTCGTGCGATTGGTTTGCTTGCTGCGTTTCTTTGCTATTAGAAACACGTTTCTTGCTTACCGTGGATGTGA
>NW_018247364.1:0-3698 GCF_001263595.1 Phalaenopsis equestris
ACTACCTCTCTCTATCACTTTCTCCCTTTCTCACTATGTTTCTTTTTTCTCTCACTCAATCTCTCTTAAGAGATAGAGAGAGTGAGAGAGATAGGGGGAGAGAAAACATATAGAGAGGGAGAGGGAGAGAGATAGTGAGAGATGAGAGAGTGAGAGAGAAAGAGAGAGAAGGATAGAGAGGGAGGGAGGGATAAACATAGATAGTGAAAGTTAGAGAGTGCAAAAGAGAAAGCACTAGAGAGAGAGGCACTAACTTTGAAAAGAGATGGAGGCATACTCTCCCTATCTCCCAACCTCCCTCCAACCCTCTCTTGTCTCCTCTTCTTTCTCTCTCTCATTATTTATTTCTTTCTTCCTCTCTCACTCACACAGTCTCTTTGTCTCTATATCTCTTTTTCTTTTAGAGAGGGGGTGAGACAGAGGGAGAGAGAGAAATGGAGAGCTAGAGAAACAAAATCAAGAAAGATCAAGCAAGTGAGATAAGGGGGCAAGTGATTGGAAAAGAGAGAGATTACATGAGAGGGTTAGAGAAGGAGAGAGTTAAAGTGATAGAGAAGGAGAGAGTAGAGAGATAATATAAAATATAAGCATCTCTCTCTTTTTCTCTCTCTCACTCTGTCTCACTCTATCTCCTCACCCTATCTCTCTTTCTCTCGTTTCTCACCTCTCTTATCTTTCTCTCACTCTAACTCTTTCACAATCTCTTCTGTTATCTCTCATTATCTCTCTTTTTTATCACTTCTATCACTTTATCTTCTCTCTCACCCTCTCATATTTATCTCTCTAATGTTGGCGAGAGAGAGAGACGGTGTGAAAAAAATGAAGACCAAAGAGGAAGGGAGAGAAATAGTAATGAAGAGAGAGCAAGAGTGAAGATGAGAGTTGATGCTCTCCCTCTCTCCATCCCATTTTGTCCTTCTATCTCACTCTCACTCTATTTAGCTCCCTCTCCAAAAGAAAGAGTGATAGTGAGAGAGAGAGTGAGAGAGTAGATAGATAGAGGAGGTAGAGAGAGAGGTTTGGAAGGAGGGAGAGAGAGAGAGAGATAGATGGTTGATGAGAGAGTAAGAGGAGAAACATAGTGAGAGTGTCTGTGAAAGGAAATCACAGGGTTTCCAAATTGGTTTCCAAAAGTGAAGAAAGAGATGAAAGCTTTATAGAGATAAAGAGTAAGAGACAGCGAGAGTGAGAGAGCAAGAGATAAAAAGAGAGAGAGGGAGAGTGAGAGAAGAGGAAGAGCTAGAGAGAAAGAGAATGTGAGAGGGGAGAGGAAGGAGCAAAGAGGGATAAGGAGGGACAAAGAGGGGGTGAGAGAGAACAATACATGAAGGAGGAGAGTGGAGGAATATATGAGAGAAAGAGAGAGGGAGAGTAGTTAGGTAGATAGAGAGGCAGAGTGAGGGATATGGAGGGAGGGAGGAGGGACAAAAAAATAAGTGATTAAGTGAGAAAGATGATAAAGTGAGAAAGAAAGGCAGAGAGAGAAGGGAGTGGAGAGAGAGAGAGCGATACAACAAGAGGCGAAGATTTAAAACAAGAGGCATTGATAGGTAAGAAGAGACAAGGAGGAACTTGGATAATGGAAGGGAAAGGTAGGGGGAAAAAAGTGAGGGATAGAAACTAAGTGAGATGAAGAGAAAAAAGTGTGAGAGAAAGGCAGTATACGAGAAAATAAGAGAGATGTCTAGTGAAAAAGAGATGCCTCAGTCATTTCCCTCTTTGTCCCATCTCTTTTTCTCACCTTTCTGTCTAGCTCTCATTTTCTCTCTCACTTTTGTCTTCCTAAATCACTCTCTCTAGTTCTCTCTCTCTCTTTCTCTTTCTCATAATAAGGATGAGAGAAAAAGTTAGAGAATGAGACATGAGGGAGAAAAATGGAGAGAGTTACCTAAAAAATGATCAAGGTAGAGAGAGGCAGACAACGAGAGAGGAGAGAGAGTACAAGAGTTAGAGAGTAATACATGAGGGAAAGTGATAGAGAAAGAGAGTTAGTGGGAGAGGGAAGAGGTTGAGAGAGAGAGATAACCCTTGAGAGATAGAGAGGGGACGAAAGAGAGGAGAGATAAAGAAGAAACAGTAAGAAAGCAAGACCAAGGATGAGAAAAAGATAGTGAAAGAGATGAAGAGATTGAGAGAGACAGAAGTGAATGATACAACAAGTAAGAGGGACATAAGAGATAGAAAAAAATATGAGAAAAGATAAGAGATAGATAATACAAGAGTGAGGGAGAGGTGGGAGGGATGGAGGGAGGGACAGATGGAGGATGAGAGAAAGCTAGAGAGAATGGGAGAGATAGATATAGATATAGAAAGTGAGAGGTAGAGATGGAAAGAGAGAGAGAGGAACAAAGAGATGGTGGGAGAGGGAATGAGGGAGGGAGAGACAAGGCATCATGGGAGAAGGATGGGAGAAATGAAGAGGTAAGGAGAGTGTGTGTTAGAGAGACAAGTAGAAAGAGAGTGGCAGACTGTTAGGAGAGGCAGACTGTTATAGAGGAGGGAGAGAGCAAGATTTAGAAAGTGATACAAGAGGGAGAGGGACAAAGAGAGGAAGAGGTTGAGAGAAAAAGATAGAGCTTGAGAGATAGAGAGGGGGAGAGAGAGTAGAGATAAAGAAGAAGGAGAAAGAAAGAGAGAGCAAGAAAGAGATAAAGATAGTGAGAGAGAGAAAGTGATTGAGAGAGTGAGAGATAGAGAACAAGAGAGTGAGAGAGAGAGAGAGAGAGAAACAAAAGAACTATTTAGCAAGCAAGAAGAGAACATAAGAGATACAAAAAAAATAAGAGAGAACATAAAAGATAGATAAGACAAGAGAGAGGGAGACGGAGGAATGGAGAGTAAGAGAAATCAAGAGAGAGTGTGAGAGATAGATATAAATAGAGCGGGTGAGGGGTAGAGAGGGAAAGAGAAACAAAGAGAGGGTGGGAGAGGGAATGAGGGAGGGATAGAGAGCCTTAGGGAGAGAGAATGAAAGAAATGGTGAGGTAAGGAGAGCATGGAGATAAAAAAGAGTAGAGAACAAGAGAGATAGGGAGAGTAGAAAGAAATAGGGAGAGAGATGAGGGAGAGAGCAGGAGTTACAGTGGGAGAGAGTTTCCTTCATGCACCTCTTATTGTTATATATCTTAGTGGGAGAGTTTGAATGGGTGAGAGATAGAGGGTTTTGAGAGAGGGAGGTGGATAAAGTGAGTAAGAGTGGGAGGGGTGAGAGAGAGAGTGTAAGTGAAAGATAAAGAAGAGATGAGAGATCGTATCCTCTTCTTCCTCTATCTTCCTTCCCTCCCACTTCTCTCTCTCTCTCTCTCTTTGTCCATCCATCCATCCTTGTACCTCTCCTTACTTCACTCTCTCTTTAGGGAGACAAAGATAATGAGAGAGTTTGTGTGGGAGAAACAATACTGAGTGAGAATGAGAGTATGAGAGAAGAGGAAAAGTGAGAAAGTGTGGAAGAGAGTGAGTGGAGAATTTAAGGAGAAGGAGAGTTATTTCTCTCAATCACTCACATGCACACCCTTCTCTCTCTCTTTCAACTTTACTTATCCTTTCCCACCTCTCTCTCTCTCTCTCTCTTATCTTACTATAAATCTATCCCATACTAACTCTCTCACATTCTTGCTCTCTGTTCATGCTCTCTCACATACACACACACTCTCTCTTACTTTCTCTCTCACCCTCCCTCCCTCTTTTTCCTTTCTTTT
>NW_018247364.1:3887-6176 GCF_001263595.1 Phalaenopsis equestris
CCCTCCCTCCTACCCTTCAAAAAGAGGGAGTGGGAGAGAGAGTAATAGAGATAATAATAGAGAGTGTGTGAGATAGAAGCATAAAGAGCTCTCACTTGCTATCTCTCTCGTGCCCTCTTTCTTGTAATTTCTCATTCTCTTCACTTCTCACATAAGATAATGAATGATGGAGAGAGAGAATATTGATAGGGAGAGTGAGGGATTAAGAGAGATAACATATAGAGAGAAAGAGAGAGTGAGAGAGAGAGAGATTGAGAGGTAGAGTGAAGAGGGAAAGATAGATAGAGAGGTAGAGTGAAGAGTTTGAGAGAGTGTATGATTGTGAGGAAGAGAGAGAATAGATAGAGAGAGTGTGAGCGAGAGATCAAGATAGAAATATGTGTTGAACATTTGAGAGAGAGATAAAGAGAGACTCAATATAGAGAGTGATATCTATATTCTCTCTCCCTCTCTACCCTCCCCTTTCTCCCTCTACCTTGCTCTCTCTCTCTCTCTCTTTATCTCTCTTGCACTTTATCTTTCTCCTTCTTCCCCCGCTCCGTCCCTCTATCCTCCATCTCTTTTATTCTTTCTCATCTCTCTCACTACACCTTAAATCTGTTCTTGTCTCACTTTATGCTCTCTCTCTCTCTCAACCTCTCTCGCTCATACTCCTCTCTCTATTTATTTATCAACCTAACTCTTCTCTTTATCTCACCTATTTAGAAGCTTTTCTTTCTTTCTCTCTCTATCTTTCTCTCCCACTATTTTTCTTACTTTCTTCTTATCTATTTCTAGAAAGAGAAAATATGGGAGAAGAAGGATAGAGAGCTAGAGAGAGGTAAAGAGAAAGAGTGAAATGGATGAAGATAGAAAAGAAATAGTGAGAAACATGTGAGAAACATGTGGAGAGGGAGAGAAAGGTCTAGAGTGAGAGAGAGTTAGAATGAGCGAGCGAGAGAGAGGGGGTTGGAACAAGAAAAAGAGAGACGGAAAGTAAGACAAGTTGATCTCCCATCATCTCACTCTCTCATTCACTCTCTATATCAATTTATCTCTATCCTGTGAGAAAGTTAGAGAGAATAGAAATTGAGAGAGTAAGGAAGATAGATAGTAGTGATGTAGAGTTCAAAAGAGAAAGAGACGAAGATATATTGAGAGTAGAAGAGAGATGTAGAGCTCAAAGAGATATAATAAATAAAGAGAATGATAAATAACAACGGAGAGAGAGTCAAAGAAGGAGAGAGGAAGAGAACGAGTGGGAGGGAGAGAAATCTCAAAAGTGAGGGAGAGGGAGAGGGTGAAAGAGAAATGAGAATAAAAAGATATTATGATAGAGCGAGATAGAGATTGAGGTAGAAAAATATTGGGAGGGATGGAGAGTCTCTCTCTCTTAGGTAGAAAGAGGGGGCAAGAGGTAAGAAAGAGATATGGGGAGGGAGACACATAGGGAGAGAGAAAAGAGATAGGAGATAGAAGGAGAGAAAGATATCAAGAGTGTGAGAGAGATATATAAAGAGAAAGAAAAAGAGAAAGGGTGAGCAAAAGAGGGAAATTGTGTGTGAGAGAGAGAGTTAAAGTGAGGGATTGAAAGAGATAGAGAAAGAAAGAGGGAGGTAGAGAGGCAAAATGTGAGAGGGAGGGAGGGAACAAGAGTAAGAGAGTGAGAGAACATGAGCAATGACATAGAATTAGAGTGAGGAAGATATAGAGAGAATGAGAAAGAGAGAAATGAGGGAGGTAGACAGAGAGAGTGAGCATGAGAGAGAATGAAAATGAGAGATAGAGGGTGGAGAGAGAGAAAGAGAGAATGAGAGAATGAGAGAGAGAGCAAGAGAAAGAGATAGAAGTGTGGGAGACCATGAGAGAGAATGAGAATGAGGGATAGAGGAGGGAGAGATTTTTCATTCTTTCTTCTCTCTCCCTCTCTGTCTTCCTTCCCTCAAGAGAGCATCTTTGCACATTCTCTCTCTCTTTCATTCTCAATATGCTCTCACCCTCCCTCCCTTTCTTAATCATGCTCTCTTTCACTCTTACATTCTCTCATGGTCCGTCCCCATCTCTCCATTGTTTTTCTCATTCTATCTCTCTATATCTCTTTTCAACTCTCTTGCTTTCTCTCACTCTCCATTCCTTTCTCAACCTCTCTCATTTTTGCTTCTCTTTTTCCCTCTACCACCATCTTCTTATCTTTGTCACTCTCCCTCCCTTTACTTCTCTTACTCTCACTCCCTCCCTCTCATTATCTCTCATAATTTTTCTTCTTTATTACTTTCTTATCCTCTTCTCTCTCTCCCTCCTAATTTTTTG
>NW_018247364.1:6272-11114 GCF_001263595.1 Phalaenopsis equestris
TATCCCCCACATGCTCATTTGTTCTCTTTCTCTTTCTCTTTTACTTCTTCTACCGTCCCTCTCTAGCACTCTTAGTCTTCTCTCTCCTATGCTTCCCTTTCTTCTTCTCTTTCACTCACTCCCCCTCTCTCTAGAACTTATCTCTCTCCCCACCTCTCTACCACTCATTTTTTCTCTCTCCCTTTCTTTTTTACTATCTCTCTCTCTTTCACTTTCCCTCAATCTCTATCTCTCTTTCTCTTTTCTTCTCTATCTCCTTATCTCCATTCTTCCTCTTACCTCATTCTCTGTCTCTTACGCTCTCTAATATTATTATCCTTCTCCATCTCTCTTTTCTCTCTATCTCATTCTCTTTCTCTCTTTCTCTCTCCCACACTCTCAATCTCTCTCTCTCGCTCAACTCTCTCTCACTCTATTTATTTCTTTTGTCACTCTCTTGGTCGCATTCTTCCTCTCTCTACATTGCTCTCTTACCTACACTCTTCTCTTTCCCCCTATTTGATATCTCTTATTTTCATTCTCTCATTCTCTCTCACTCTCTCTCTCTAGCACCCCCTCCCTCTCTATCTCTCCCTCTCCCTCTCTCTCATTATCTCACTAACATTCTCTCTCATAATCCCTTCATGTATTTCTTTATTCTATCTCCCATCTCTCTCTATCTTTCTCTCTAACCCTCCCACTATTTCAAACCCTCCTTCTCTCTTTTCTCTTTATCACACTTCTTTATCAGTCTCTTTATCTCTTTACCTTTTTTACCTCTCACACACTCACTCTTGCTCTCCCTTTCCCTCTCCATCCATCCCTCTTCTCCCTTGATATTACAAGTTCTCCCTTGATATTTTCTCCCTTGATATTACAAGATAGAGATGAGAGAGAGAGAGATTGGGGGTGAGAGAAAAATATTATAAGGATAGAATGAGTGATCGAGGGAGAAGTAAGAGAGAGGCTGATAGAGAGAGTGACTGATAGAGAGGAAGGGATAGAGAGAGGATGAGAGAGAGTGTGTGTACGAGAAAGTGTGAGAGGGAGGGAGAGAGAGGTGTTTCTCTTCATATCTTGCTCTATTTGTTATTTCTATCACTCTCTTTCTCCCTTTTGCATGCTCCCCTTCTCACACTTCTCTCTCTCTCTCAATCTCCTCACTCTTTTTCTCTCCACCTAACCTCTCAATTTCTATTTTTACTTTTGTCCCTCTCTCATTTTCTATCGTTATCCTTCTTCTCCCACTCTCTCACTCTTTTTGCATCCCTCCCTCCACTTAAATTCTACCTCACTCTACCTCCCTATTTTTTTCTATATCCCACCCCTTTTCTTGCTCTTTCTCCCTCACAATCACTCTCCCTTTTTCTCTCACTCTTTCTCTCTTTTTCTATCCTGCTCTATCTCACTCTTAGTTTCTCTCTCTTTTGCTTTCTCCCTATCTCTCTTTTCTCTCCCTCTCCTTTTCCTTCTCCTTCTCCCTCTTTCTCCCCATCAGTCTCTCTCCATCTCACCTCACTCATGCTCTCTCTAGCTCAGAGAGAGGATGGGGTATAGGGAGGGTGAGGTAAAAAGAGAACAATGTGAGAGAGTAGGGAGAGCGTAAGATAGAGAGTGAGAGAAGAGGGAGGTGATGGAGAATTAGAATGAGATGAGGGGAGGGAGAGAAGGATAGTTAGAGAGTGGAAGAAGAGAGAAAATGTGAAAGATTAAGAGAGTTACAGAGTGTGGGGAGAGTGGGAAGCAAGCAAGAGAGAGAGGGAGGACCAGAAGAGGGAGAGGGAGGAGAGAGGAGAGGGAAAGGGAGATAAAGAGGGTGAGGGAGAGGGAGAGAGATAGAGAGAGGAAAAGAGACATAATGGGAGAAGAGAGGGAGAGAGAGCGACAATGAGAGAAAGGGAGAAGGAGAGAGTGGAAGGGAGGTAGAGAAAGAGAAAGAGAGAGAGGGGGTGTGAGAGTGAGAGAAAGCAAGAAAGAGTGAAATGAGGAGGGATAGAAAAAAAAAAGAGTTAGAGAGAGAGTGAGAGGGTGGGTGAGGGAATGATCAAAGGAGAGAGACAACAAGAGATGTAAAACTAGAGAGTGAGAAAGAATAAATGAAAGAGATAAAATGTTAGATGGAGAGAGAATAAAAGAGACAAAGAGATATCTCTGTATTCTCTCTTTTCTCATCACTCCACCCCTTTCCTCTCTCTCTTTCTTGTACTATCAACTTCTCTCACTCTATCACACGATATCTCTCTATTTGTCATTCCCTCTAGCTCTATCCATCTCCATCTTTATCCCGCCATCCCTCCTCTTCCCTCACTCACTCTTTCACCCCCTCTCTCATTCACTCTCTTCCTTTATCCCAATGTCGATATCTCTCTCCCCTCCCCCTTTATTTGTTGCACTATCCCTCTCTCTCCCTATCTCCCTCCTACTCACTTCTTAGTTTCTCTCTCTTTCTCTTACTTTCTTGCTTTCTCCCTTCCTCTTCTCTTCTCTCTCTCACACTCCCTTTATTTATCTTTGCACTCTGCCTCTTTTTTTTCTCTCTCATTTTCTATCACTATGTCTCTCTTTTCTCTCAATTCCACCCTCTCACTTCCTCACTCTCTCTATTTCTCTCTCACCTCTCTTCTTCGTTCTTATTTCTTCTCTCCCTCATCTTTCTCTCTCTCTCACTCCTCTCTCTCTATCAACTCTCTATATTATCTTATTCTCTTTTCGCTCTCTCAGTATTTATTTGTCACACACTATCTCATTGTGTCTCTGCATCTACCTCTTTGCCACTCCCTCAATCTCACATGCTCTTCTATCTCACATGCTCTTTTTTCTCTCTATCTCTCCATCTCTCTATCACTATAAATATCTCTTTTCTCTTCCTCCTTCCCTCTTAATAGTGAGACAAGAAAAAGATAAGGAGAAATAAAGAAACAAAATTAGGTAAAGAGATAGAGCTCTCTTTCTTTCTCTTGCTCTTATCTCTCTCTCTCATTCTCTTACTCTCTCTTTCGCCTCCCTCCCTCCCTCTCTCTCCATTTTTCTCTTCCTCCTCTCACTTTCACACATCACTATCACTCTCCCACACTCTTCTCTCTTTTGTGATGGAGCGAAAGAGAGAGAAAGAAAGAGAGGAGGGCAATAGTAATGATGAAAGAGAGTGAGAGGAGTGAGAGATAATAAGAGACAGTGCGAGAGAGTTATAATTAGAAAGATACAAAAGGGGAGAGAGAGAGAGAGAAAAAGGAGAGAAAAAGGAGAGGGATAGAGTGAAGGGATAGAGTGAGATACGGAAAGGTAGAGAGATATAAAGCACGAGATACAAAAAGAGGTATTAAGAGAGGGAGAGAGTGAGAGGAAAAGTGAGAGAGAGATTGTGTGTGTGTCAATGAGAGAAAGGGGGAGAGGGAGAGAGGGAGAGCGAGAGAGAGGGGAAGTGAGTGAGGAAGGAAAGGGAGGTGGTTGTGAAGAAGAAGGTGAGAGAGGATGGAGAGAGAAAGAGTGAGAGAGTGAAAAAGCAAAATATCTACTGAGAGTGTCAAAGATATGGGGGAAGAGAGTGGGTAAAAGAGCATAATGATGAAGCATGAGAGCAAAAAAAATAAATAGTAGATTAATAGAGAGAAGAGGAGAGACGAGAAAGTGAGAGAAGCATAGTTAGAGAGAGAAGATAGAAGGTGTAAGAGGAGAGGGTGAGAGTTGGGAAGCTTCAAAGGATGAAAGAGAGAGTAAGAATGGAGAGAGAAAATGGAGAAAGAGAGCTTGAAAAGTCAATGAGAAAGCAAGGAGAGAAAGTGCAAGAGAGGCAGAGAGATGAAGCAAGAGAAGGAGAGATAATGATGAAGGGAGGGAGAGTGTGTCAGGGTGAGAGAGTAAATGGGAATGAGTTAAAAGAGAAGTCTGAGGTGATAGAGTGAAAGAGAGAATGAAAATATATAGCATGAGTCAGGAAGAGAGGGAGAGATAGAAAGAGAAGAGAGAGCAAGAGGGAGAGAAGGAGTGACATGAGTGAGAGAGAGTGATGGCGAGAGTGAGAAGAGAGGGTGAATAGATAGAGAGAAAAAAGAAGAGAAGAAAAGAGAGAGGAGCAGGATAATAGAGAGGAAGCTAGAGAGTGGGAGAGAAAAAGATAATTAAAAAGCTATAGAAAGGGGGAGAGAGAGAGAGCATGAAAAGAGAGCAATCTCTCCTTCTCTATCAGGAGTGAGACCAAGAGAGAGGGACAGTGAGAGGTAGAGAGTGCGAGGGAGGTGAATAAGAGAGATAAAGAGCGATAGAGATTAAGAGAGAGTTGAGGAGAGAATGGAAGGATTGTGATAGAGAGACTGTCCACCTCTTTCTCCACTTATAGCTCTCTCGCATTCTTGTTTCCCCTCTTTCTACATCTAACCCTCCATCATCCCTCTCTTCCTCTCTATACCTACACTCTTTTTCTCGTGATCTCCCTCTCTCACACTTGAGGTTATCCCTTATTGTATCTATTATCTTATTCTCTATCTATCTCCCCATCTCCTTAACTCACTCATTCCTTCCCTCTTTCTCCTCCTCTATCTCTCTCTATTTCTCTCGCCCTCAATCTCTTTCAGAGAGAAATAATATAAGGAGATAGAAAGAGGGAGGAAGGGAAGGAGAAAGTGAGAGGGAGGGAGGAAGTGAGAGGGAGATAAAGGCAGGGAATGAAAGAGAGAGTTTGGGACTAGTAAAGAGACTTGTTGATAGTTTGAAAAAAAAGAGAGGGAGGGAGCATGAGAGAGAATGAGTGATAGAGTAATGATAGTAAGAGATAGAGAAAGTGAGGGAGAGAGTGAGAGCACAAGAGAGGAAGTGAGAGAGAAAGAGTGATAGAGAGAAAATGAGTGAGAGAGATTACAAGGGAGA
>NW_018247364.1:11190-15942 GCF_001263595.1 Phalaenopsis equestris
TACTCTTTTTTTCACTCCTAGTCTCTCTAACTCTCTCAGTTTTCACTTCTCTCAATATCCCTATCTAACTCTCTCTCACTTTCTCCCTTCTTCTCTTGCTCTCTTCTCTCATTCCTTCCATGTCTCTCTAGCTCTTACCTATCCTCTCTCTCTTTCCCACCATCACCTTAACTGTCCCTCCCTCATTATCCCTCACTCATCCCTCATTAAGTTTGAAGCTTTCTCTTGTACTGCTAACCTCTCTCATACCATCAATCTCTCTCTCTATCTAACTCTCTCTCACCCTCTTTTTGTTCAATCAAATCTCTCTTGCTCTCTCCAACTCTAGAGAAAGTGAGATCTCTCTCTATCTCTCCATTCTCTCACTCCCATCTCTAACTTTCTCTTTTTTTTCTATATTTCTTTGTCTCTTAATTTCTCTTCCTCCCTCTATTACTCTTTCTCACGCTCTACTCTTCTCTCTCTTTTTCTCTATCTCACTACTCTTTCTATCTCTCTTGAGAGGAAGGAGAAATAAGGTAAGAGAATGATGAGGGTGGTTCAGAAAAAGAGAGAGACAAGGGGGATTGAGTAAGAGAGAGAGGGAGGGGGTGAGAAGGAGATAGAGAGGGGGGGGGGGGGGGAGGGGTGAGAGAGAACAAGAGGGAGGGCTTAAGAGAGAGCAAGAGAGAAAAAGATAAAATACAGGTTGATATTACAAGAGAGAGAGAGGGAGAGAGGGAGGGGTGAGAGAGAACAAGAGGGAGGGCTTAAGAGAGAGCAAGAGAGAAAAAGAGAAAATACAGGTTGATATTACAAGAGAGAGAGGGAGATAGGGAGGGGGTGAGAAAGAGATAGAGAGGGAGAGGTGAGAGAGAACAAGAGGGAGGGGTTAAGAGAGAGAAATAGAGAAAAAGAGAAAGTACAGGTTGATATTACCAGAGAGAGAGAAAGGGAGAGAGATAGAGAGAGGAAGGATCACTCACATGCTATCTTTATCTCTCTCTCTCCTCTCTCTCTCCGTCCCCTCGTCCCCTCTTCTCCATCCCTCTCCTCCATCCCTCTCTCATATCATGAAAGAGTGAGAGTGGAGGATTTAAGACAAAAGAGATAGAGAGGGTAAGGAAAATTGAAGTGATGATGAGAGAGAAAGACAAAGAGAGGAGGGATGGTAGGAGAGGGAGTGGAAGGGAAAAAGGAAGGGAGATAGAGAGGAGTGTGAGGGAGATACAGTGAGAGAGAAAGTGAGAGAGAGATAAGAGAAAAGAAGAATAGAGAGCTATAGAGAGGTAGAGAGTGAAGGAAGAGAGAGAGATAGAGAGTGAGGGGAGAGTGAGAGAGAATAATGGAGAGAGATGGAGAGAGTTAGCACCCTCTCTAGATCTTTGTCTTTCTTTCTATCCCCCTCTCTTTCTCCCTAATTCTCTCTCTTACTCATGCTCTTTAAGGGAAAGATGGAGGACGAGAGAGAAGGGTGAGAGAGTCTGAGAGGTTTATGGTATTGATGAGACAGAATGAGTGGGGGAATAAGAGAAAAGTGGGAGAGGGAGAGAGACGAAAGAGCGTGTGAGAGAGAGATAAAGAAAATGGAGGTGAGAGAGTTAAAGGAAGGCTTCGAAAGAGTGAGGGAAAAAGAGAGAGAAATAGATGGAGGAATAAAGGTTAAGATGAAGAGAGATAGAGATAAGGGTGTAGAGAGGTGTAGAATAATGAAGAGTGAGAGAGAACATAAGGGACATAGAATGATGAGAGATATAAAGACATAGAATGATGAGAGATATATGAGAGATATAGAGAAGAGAAACAAAACAAGAAATAAATAGGTAAAGATATAGAGGTTGAGAGAGAAGAGAGATGGAATGAGAGAAACATGATGAAGAAAGTGTAAGAAGAGAGGGCGTGTAAGTATCTCTCACTATTTTTCTCATTATCTCTCTTTAACTGTCTCTCCCTCTTTCTAAATAGAGCAAAAGGAGAAAGCAATGGAGGGGGAAAGAGGGAGAGAATTAGAGGGAGTGATTGAGACATAGTGAGCAAGATTGAGAGAAAAATTAAATGAAACAATGAGAGAGAGTGTGAGAAAAAGAGATAATGAGAGAGACTGTGAAATAAAGAGTGAGTGGCCCTATCTCAATCACTCTTTATTTTTTTATTCCCTCTCTCTCTCTTGTTATCTCTTCATCCCTTCTCTCTGGTTGTCCCTCTCTCAATGTCTTTTCCTCTTTCTCTCTAGAGAGTTAGATACAGAGTGCGTGTGTGTGTGAGGGAGACAGTGAGAGAGGAAATTGAGATATTTTGAGAGCAAAGCAAAGAGAAAGAGAGAGGAAGAGAGGGAGAGGAGAGAGAGAGAGGATGATGAGAGATAATGAAGGTATAGAGAGAAAGCAAGAGATAGTGTGGTAAGGAAATGATGAAGGGAGAGATGGAGGGAAAGAGGGTAAGAGAGAAATATTCCTCCCTCCCTTTGGTTGCTCTCTCTTTTTCTATCTTTCACTATTTCTCTTTTCATCTTTCTCTTTTACTTTCTCTCACTCTCTATCTCTCTCATACTAGCAACCTCGCTCTCTTCCACTCTCTATTCCACTCTCCTTCTACCAATTTCCCCTCCCTCTCTCCACTCTATCGTTATCTCTCTCTCTCTATCTATCTATTTTTCCCCCATTTCTACATCACAGATAATAGAGGTAGGAAGTGAGATAGAGAAAGTGAGACAGAGTGAGAGAGAGATAAAGGATAGCCAAAGAAGTGAGGATTACAGAATAAGGAGAGGGAGAAAGGAGGAAGGGTAAGAGAGAGTGGAGGGTAGAGAAGAGAGAGTAAAAAAGAGAGGAAAAGAGACAATGAGAGAAAGAGGGGAGGGAGTAGAGATGGGGGAGGGAAGGAGAGTGAGTGTGAGAGAGCTGGAAAGGTAGAAAAAGAAATCTGATGGCGAGAGAGAGTTTGAATGAGAAACAACAATAAGAGATAAAAAAAAAAGAATTCTCTCATTCTCTCACTCTCTCTCTAGCACCCCTCCCTTTGTATCTCTCTTTCTCCCTCTCTCTCATTATCTTACTATCATTTTCTCTCATAATACGTTCATGTATTTTGTTATTCTCTCTCCCATCTCTCTCTATCTTTCTCTCTCCCCCTATCAATCTCCCTCTACAGCTCATTCTCTCACTCTTTTCTTCTTTCCTCACTCTCCCCTCCCCCTCCCACTATTTCGAACACTCCTTTTCTCTCACTTCTTTATCAGTCTCTTTATATGTTTACCTTTTTCCCTCTCGCACGCTCTCTTGCTCTCCTTCTCCCTCTCCATCCATCCCCCCTCTCCCTTGATATTACAAGATAGACAAGATAGAGATGAGAGATGAGAGAGAGAGAGTGGGGGGTGAGAGAAAAATATTATGAGGATTGATGAGTGATAAACGGAGAAGTAAGAGAGATAGGCTGATAGAGAGAGTAAGTGATAGAGAGGAAGGGATATAGGGAGGATGAGAGAGAGTGTGTAAGAGAAAGTGTGAGAGGGAGAGAGAGAGAGAGGTGTTTCTCTTCATATCTTGCTCTATTTTTTAGTGATAGAGAGGAAGGGATAGAGGCAGAAAGAGAGAGAGTGTGTGTAAGACAAACTGTGAGAGAGATGGAGAGAGAGGTGTTCCTTTTCATAACTTGCTCTATTTGTTATTTCTATCACTCTCTCTCTCCCTTTCTCATGCTCCCCTTCTCACTCTTCACTCTCTCTCACTCTCCTCACTCTTTTTCTTTCCCTCTAACCTCTCAATTTCTATCTTTACTTATGTCTCTCTCTCATTTTCTACCGTTATCCTTTTTCTCCCACTCTCTCACTCTTTTTGCATCCCTCCCTTCCACTTACATTCTACCTCACTCTACCTCTCTCTTTCATTCTATATCCCTCCCTCTTTCTTGCTCTTTCTCCCCCACAATCACTCTCCCTCTTTCTCCCTTATTCTCTCACTCCTCTTTCTCTATCTCACTCAATCTCACTCTTTATTTCTCTCTCTTTTGCTTTCTCCCTATCTCTCTCCTCTCCGTCTCCTTCTCCCCCTTTCTCCCCATCATTATCTCTCCCACTCACCTCACTAATGCTCTCTTCAGCTCAAAGAGAGAAAGAGACCCTCCATCCCTCCATATCTTTCTTTCCCTCGCTCTATTGCTATATCTCTCTATTCTCATTCTCTTTATCAATCTGACCCCCTCTCATTCTAAATATATCTTTTACCTCCTCCTCTTTCTCTCACTCTCTCCTTTCACTCTCTCTATCTCACTATCTCTCTTTCTATCTCTTCTCTCTATCTCTTTCTCTCCCTCTCTATAGCTTTATATATCTCTCTATTTCTCTACTTTCTAACTCTCTCTCTCCCCATCCATCTCTCTCTTACTCCCATTCCTTTCACCCTGCTCCTTCTGTCCCAGTCACTCTTTCTCACTCTCTCTTACTTTTAATATCTCACTCTCTCTTCCCATCTTTCTCTTATTCTCCCTTTCTCTCTCACACCTCTCTCTCTCTCTCTGGCACTCTCTGTTTCTCCTCTCTCTATTTCTCTTGATCTCTCTAGAAAGAGACAGAGAGATCGGGTGAGAAAAAAAGAGGGAGGGAACGAAAGAAGTAGAGAGCATCTTCATATTGAGAGGTCTTAGGAGAGAGAAAAGGTTAATAGATGGATGATGAGAGGGAGAGCGATCAAGAGAATTAAAGAGAAGGCAGGAGAAGACAAAAAGAGAGAAAAAGAGAGATAGAGGGAGAGGAAGAGGGAGAAATATGAAGAAGGG
>NW_018247364.1:31856-35507 GCF_001263595.1 Phalaenopsis equestris
CCTACTCGCTTATCTTCCTCCTCTCTCACATCTTATTCACAATCACCTCCCTTTCCTTCCTCACACACTTCCCCTCTCTCTCTCGCTCTCCCTCCCTCCCACCCACCCTTTTTCTCATAGACACGCACACTCACACACGCACACACTCTCTTTTTCCTCTCACTCTCTCCCTCTCTTAATACCTCTTTCTGTGCCTCACCCTCCATATCTCTCTCACTCTATTTCATTCTCTCTTTCTCCCTTAGTTTCTTTCTCATTATAACTCTCTCACACTGTCTCTCATTATCTCTCACTCCCCTCACTCTCTTTCATCATTACTATTGCCCTCATCTCTTTCTTTATCTCTCTCCTGCTCCATCACAAGAGAGAGAAGAGTGTGGGAGAGTGATAGTGTTGAGTTAAAGTGAGAGGAGGAAGAGAAAAATAGAGAGAAAGGGAGGGAGAGAAGGGAAAGAAAGAGTACGAGAATGAGAGAGAGAGAGAGAAGAGCAAGAGAAGAAAGAGAGCTCTATCTCCTTACCTAATTTTGTTTCTTTATTTCTCCTCTTTTTCTTGTCTCTTTATTGAGAAGGAGGAGAGAGAGAGATATAGAGAGTGATAGTGAATGAGAAAGTGGGACAAACTAGAGGAGTGATAAAGAGATAGGGTGATGGTGTAAAGAAAAGATAAGGAAAGAGAGAGAGATGGAAGAATAGTGGCAAGAGTTAATGAGATATAGAGAAAGAAGGATAAAGAGAAAGAGGAGCGAGAGAGAGAGGGAGAGTGTTGTAGAGAGAGTGAGTGTGAGAGATAATGAGAGATGGTGTGACAGAGTTAATGAGAAATAGAAAAAGAAGGATATAGAGATATTTAGTGAGACAAGAGAGAGAGATATTGAATGAAAGAAAAGAGATATATAGTGATAAAGAGATCGAGCGACAGAGAGAAAAAGAGCATGTGAGATTGAGGGAGTGGCAAAGAGGTAGATGGAGAGAGACAATGAGAAAGTGTGTGACAAAGAAATACTAAGAGAGTGAAAAGAGATTAAGATAATATGGAGAGTGGATAGAGAGATAGGAGTGTGATAGAGAGAAAGATGAGCTAGCAAGGGAGAGAAGAAATGAGAAGGAAGAAGAGTGGTGAGAGAGAGAAATAGAGAGAGGGAGAAAGTGAGAGGGAGGAAGTGAGAGAAACGAGAGAGATAGTGACAAAAGGTGAGAGAGAGAAAAAAAAGATAGAGTGCAAAGAGGGATAAAGAGAGTGAGAGAGAGAGAAGAGAAGATGAAGGGAGGAAGCAAGAAAGTAAGAGAAAGAGAGAGATAAACTATGAGGTGAGTGGGAGAGAGACAGGGACAGAGAGGGATAGAGCAACAAATAAAGGGGGAGGGGAGAGAGATATCAACATTGAGATAGAGGGAGAGAGTGAATGAGAGAGAGGGTGAAAGAGTGAGTGAGAGAAGAGGATGGATGGTGGGATAAAGATGGAGAGGGATAGAGTTAGAGGGAATGAGAGATAGAGAGATATCGTATGACAGAGTGAGAGAAGTTGATAGTACAAGAAAGAGAGAGAGGAAAGAGAGAGGAAGGGAAAAAGGTGGAGGGATGGAGAGAGAGAAAGAGCATGATTGAGGGAGAGGAAATTTAGAGAGAGGATAGAGAAAGAAGAGATTAAGAGAGAGACAATGAGAGATATCAAAGTAGTAAGAGGAGATATAGAAGGAGATATATAGAGATTAAGCAAGATAAAGTGTAAGAGATAGAGAGAAAGATAGAAGGAGAGATAGAGAGAGGAAGGAGAGACTAGGAGTGAAAGAGTGAGAGGGATAGAGTGATAGCGAGAGAGTGAAAGAAAAAGAAGAGGAATTTTGTGAGTGATGAGCGGGAGAGAGATACGAAGTATGAGAGAGGGAATAAAGAGAGCTCTCACTTACTCCCTCACTCTCCCTATCAATATTCTCTCTCTCCATCATTCATTATCTTTTTTGAGAAGTGAAGAGAATGAGAAATTACAAGAAAGAGAGCACGAGAAAGATAGAGAGTGAGAGCTCTTTATGCTTTTATCTCACACACTCTCTATCATTGTCTCTCTCACTCTTTGTCCCACTCCGTATTTTTGAAGGGTAGGAGGGAGGGAGGGAGTGAAGGAGCTCTGAGAAAGAGTGTGAGAGAAAAAGAGCTGGAAAGGAAGAGAAGGGAGAGTGAGAGATTGTAAGAGAGAGAGAGTACAAAAGAGATTTAGAGAGAAAGAGAGTTAAAATGGGAGGGACGCTAAGAGAGAGATAGAGCTAGAGATAGAGAGATAAAGTGAGAGAGTAAAAGAGTATGGGAAAGGGGAAAAGAGAAGCAGAGAGGGGGATAGAAAGAGAAAAGAGGGAGGGAGGGTGAGAGAGAAAGTAAGAGAGAGTGTGTGTATGTGAGAGAGTGTGGGCAGAGACAAGATTGTGAGACAGTTTTTATGGGATAGATTTATTGTAAGAGAAGAGTGAGAAAGAGAGAGAAATTGAGAGACTTAGAGAGAGAAGGGCTAGGATAAGTAGATTTGAAAGAGGGAGATGAAAGAGGGAGAGAAAAGGAGGGAGAGAAAAGTGTGCATGTGAGTGATTGAGAGAAATAGCTTTCCTTCTCCTTCAATTCTCCGCCCACTCTCTCCCACACATTGTCACTTTCCCTCTTCTCTCTCATACTCTCATTCTCACTCATTCTCACTCATTATGTTTCTATTATGTTTCTCCCACACGCACTCTCTCATTATCTTTGTTTCCATGAAGAGAGAGTAAATTAAGGAGAGGTACATGAATGTATGGAGGGACAACGAGAGAGAAAGAAGTGGGAGGGAAGGAAGATAGGGGAGAAGAGGATGCAATCTCTCTTCTCTTCTCTATCTTTCACTTTCTCTGTCTCGCCCCTCCCTCTCTTAGTCACTCTATCCAACTCCCTTTCTCCTTTCTGACAACCCTCTATCTCTCGCGCATTCAAGCTCTTCCTACTAAGATATATAAAGATAAGAGGTGAATGAAGGAAAATCTCTCTCCCACTCTAACCGTTGCACTCTCCCTCATCTCTCTCTATTTCTTTCCACTCTCTTTCTTTCTCTCATGTTCTCTACTCTTTTTAATCTCCACACTCTCCTTACCTCTCCATCTCTTTCATTCTCTCTCCCTAAGGCTCTCTCTTCCTCCCTAATTCCCTCTCCCACCCTTGCTTTGTTTCTCTCTCTCTCTCTCTTTTTCCCTCTCTACCCCTCACTCACTCTATCTATATCTATCTCTCACACTCTCTCTTGATTTCTCTCACTCTCCATCCCTCCCTTTCCCTCTCTCTTATATTATCTATCTTTTATGTTCTCTCATTTTTTGTATCTCTTATTTTCTCTCTCTTGCTTGCTATATCGTTCTCCTCTCTCTCTCTCTCTCTCTTGTTCTCTATCTCTCGCTCTCTGAATCACTTCCTCTCTCTCACCATCTCTCTTTTTCTTGCTCTCTTTCTTTCTCCTTCTTTATCTCTACTCTCTCTCTCTCTCTCTATCTCTCCAGCTCTAGCTCTATCTATTTCTCTCAATCTCTTTCATCTCTCACTAACTCTCATTCTTTGACACTCTCCCTCTTGTATAACTTTCTAACTCTTGCTCTCTCCCTCCTCTCTCACAGTCTCCCTCTTCTCGCTTTCTACCTC